>NW_006921532.1:9730784-9876567 GCF_000340215.1 Pseudocercospora fijiensis CIRAD86
ATAAAATATTCCAAAAAAGGGGAACGAGCAGGCAGCGCTGCCCAGGGCCCTTAGTGCATTCCGCTAGTTTAATTTATAATTACGTATGTGATTATTATACTACTTACGGCTAGAGCTATTAAATACGGTACAGTCCTTAAGCTTAGCATCCTTCTTTTAAACAGGTAGCGAGGAAGGCCCTACTATTAGTTTAGTATTAGTTGTTAGGGTCTCCTATAGGCGGTAAATCTCGAGGAGGTTATCCTTTAGCTATTATTCTTAGTATAGAGTAGCGAGCCTGTTTTAGGTAGCTTCTTAAAGTCTCGCTACTAGCTAGGGGCTAAAGGCTAGTTAGCTATATCGTCGATTAATAATGTTATTAAGTATGTCGTTAACAGGTAACTCTAGGTCGTTACCTAGAACTATAAGTTCTTCGGTAGGCCTAGTAGCAGGCTCTTTAGTAGGTGCTTTAGTAGGTACTTTAGTAGGTACTTTAGTAGGTACTATACTACTAGTATTGTTATTGCTAGCGCTACTAGCGGCGCTACGGTTATTATTGTTTCGTAATAAGCCGGCTATTATAATAAGGGGTAGGACTAATAATATATTATAGCCCCTTATAGTACGGATATAGCGGAATTAGTAGGTATCGGCTTAGTGCGATTAACTTAGTATAATAGGCCGTATAGAAGGCCTTACTTAATAATTAGTACGGTTGTTTAATAGAATAGTACGTATAGGTCCCGTTCTTCGGGTATAATATAGTTAAATCGATAGTTTTCGTAGCTATACCGCTAAAAGCTTAAAATAAGGACTATCTAGCTACTGCCCTTAAAGGGTAGATCGAATACTATATAAGAAGGGTTATATTAGTAGGTAGATAGGGTAGTAGTAGGTACAAGTAGTATTCGATAGAGATCTAGGAGAAGAAGGAGGAAGGCAGGCTAGTTAGCCTAACGCTAAGCGCTAAGCCCTGCCTAAGGTACTAAGACCCTAGCTTTACTTAGCCTAGTTATATACTAATTACGTATAGCCTCTTTAGCCCTAATATTAACCTATAGTAGCTAGAAATAGCGCTTTAGTATATCGAATACGTCCTTAGAAGTTAACTTCTCGAAGGACTTACTATAGTAATCTACGCCCTCGAAGAATACCTTATCTAGTAGTAAATAGACCTCTAGCTAGTAATAAGTACCTTATAAAGGCACGTACCTTACTCTATCTATAAACCTCGACTAGTCCGGTACTTATACTAGATTACTAATATCTAGTAACTTAGTATTCCTACCTTCGGTCGATACGCTATTAATACTATCGCTAGTAATAACTAGCTCGTTATCTCGGCCTCGAGGCTTGTATTCTATACTATAAGCTACTCTAATCGCCTTATAACTAGCGACTATCTCTTACGAGTTAATCTCGTCTATTTCCTCTTTCGGTTCTACGCTAAGCGTACCTATATTATATATAGTATTGTCGTTAATATCGGACTAGTATCTATCGTCCTTATCGAATATAGCGCTATTAGCTTGCTAAGAATAAGAAGAAGAAGCTATTATATAAAAGAGCTAGGTTATTAGCCTTCGAGCCTTAAAAGTCAATCGAGTAGATAACGAGTAAAAGAGCCGCCGAGTGCGGAAGAAGGAACCTTAGACAAGGGCTTAGACATACGCTATTCCCTATAGAAGCATAGCCGACGAAAGACCTACAGTGCTAAATACAGTGTAGCGCTTTCTGCACACCCTTGCGGTGCTAGGGTTCGTGCATGAACGATCTCAGCCGTCGAGTTTTCAAAGGGATAGAACCAATGCTCTCCTACAAGAAAGACTGTCTCCCGTCAGTACACCTAAGTCATCTGCGTCCAATCGACAACACCCGAGGCGTGCTTCTTCGGCTTGCGCTCTCGCCCACTTCTTCGCCGCTTGCCTTCGCCAATGGCATTAAATGAAGACGTGTTGAGTGACTTGCGCTTCTCAGCTGGCCTTATTTCGCTTGGTGTACGCATCAAGCTCATTGCAGGCGTTGGAGGTGTCGTTCTGGAGCGCTTCGAGACCCTCGATGCCCTGGTCGTAGGCATCTCACCGGCCAGAGACCCTCGCCGGCCAGAATCGATAGACTGGCATGGCACCTGCTGCGGTGCAAGAGTGATTGTGTCGCTAATTTCAACCTCACTGTGTCGTAAATGTTCTAGTAATTTGATCGCAGCCATGATATCACGAGGTTGCGCCTCCTCCGCAACAATGCGCTTGCGCAAAGCTTCAATGTCGTCGCGAATAGAGCTCCGTGGTAGTTGCGGTCCCGAGCATGCAGTCAGTTGCACGATGTCTTGACTCAGCTCTGCGATGTCATTGAGCCGATGTCGTCTGTCATCTACGATGTCAATTTCCAATTGGCTGATCTGCTCAGCACACGGGGCGAGGTTCCTGTGCTCTTCCATATGGTTGACACGGTTCTGGAGCTCTTCGACGAGGCCGTTGATGGCCGTGAGTCTGAACCATGTACTCGGGTCAGGGTGACGAGCCTCGATCATCGTAAGCCGTTCGTTGCAGCGTTTCAAATGTTCTGACAGCTCAGAAAAGTTCCTTGAGCTCTCCAATGCTCGAAGACGAGCGTCGAACTGAAGCATCGAGCTGATGGGTGCGGGCGGAGCGATGGACTCAAGACGGGCTATGCGTTGTCGAAAATCGTCCATCGCATTGTGATTGCTGGCGAGCTGTTGCAGTTCAGCAAGCCATGGAGTAGGATCTGTGCATCTGGCGATGCTGTCTTGAACGCCTCGAATGAGCGTTGCATGATCTTGCAACGAGGCGCTTAGTTCTGCTTGCTTGTCTCGCAGCTCTGCCAGCCCCGCATTCGTTGTACTTTCGAGTTCGTCTTGCCGTTGCTTGTAGCGCTTCAAAGATTCCTGCACTGGGCCTTTGTTTACTCGAGCGTTCGCGTCTACGTGGCACAGAGGAGCGCGTGCATTTTCCATCTCCTTTTGCGTAGTATGAATTTATGTCATGAACAGTCAGTCTACTTGTCTACAAGACATTAGACTGCCAACACAGTGGCTCGTTCCGTCTATATCGAAGGAGTGCTTCTGCGTCAAGGCTATCATCATTTCAAGTCTCGAGCTTGGCGACGCGCTAGGATCTTCGACGCGCCACGAAAGCTTCTTCCTTCCAGGATTGAGGGATGCAACGGCTGCCAATCAATTCTTGCAGACTTGCACGCAAATATGATTTATGATGCATCACACATCACACTCCGCCTGTGAGATCGAATGATGTCTGCAATGTGAAACAGATGCGCGACGTGGGTTGGCACGGTCCACGGAATTGAAATGGAACTGATTATGCCAAGCCATCGCCGTCTCGTGCCGTACTCGTCTGCATGGCACGATACAATCATGCTCGCTACATCTGATTCAGCACTGCTTGAACGCCGACACTGCCGCTGTCTTCTCGCCTCATGATGTACGGTCTAAGATCGGCTTTCTCAACGCCTTGCAGAGAGCCTGCGCCCGCACCAAAGTTCCGAAGTCGATCTCTGAGCGCGTCAGGTCCGATGACAAAGAGGTTGGCAATTTCTGTTAGGACTTCCAGACTTGGTTGGAATGATGGAGGTAGATCCCACGAGCGCAAAAGCTCGATATACTTTGTAATGTCCTTTGAGACGACGAGGGCTCCAGTAAGCGACACCGGGTAAGACTTGAAGTGCGTCAAAAGAAGTGATCGGAGGCCGATCGCTAGCTCTAGAGAGAAAGCATCCAGGACGCGTCCAGACAAAGACGCCTTTGCTCGCGAGTGAAGGCGGTTGAGGAATGTGTAAATTGACTGACACGTAGACGTCTGGAGTTGGTCCAGCTGTAAGGTAGCATCGTCCTTGGGCCTAAAGTCTGTCTTTCGTTGATTCGAGAGGAGTCGCTGAGTCCATGAGATTGCTACGTCTATTGTCTTTTGCAGAACAGCATCAATTTTGCTTTCCATTCTGTCAACAAAGTTGTTGGTCTGTTTCTCCAGGTCCCTGCGGATGGTAAGATTGCTCGCTGCCAAAGGAAGGAGCAGCATCTGTATTGTCGTAAGCATGAGATGCAGCACGCTGACCGCAGTCCGGAGGTCAGTGATGTAGCTCAAATCAGGCTCCGTCTTGGTGTTCGTTTCCGCCGCAGTGGCTGAGTCGATAGCGGCATCCAGCGCAGTCTCTAGGTAGATCTCGCCCATGTGCGTGATCAAAAGGTGAAGGAGTTCGCGAATTTCCTTTGGGGTTTCGTTGCCTCCACCAGCCAACTCCAGTCCCCGACCAACACCTTCTGCCAGCCACTTGAGCATTCGTTTGGTGAATGGCAAACTGAGCTGTCCGTCTTCATCGGTGACGTCCACGTCATGAGGCGCCGCATGATCCTTTGCATGGTGAAGGCCGGCGATGCGCATGAGCATGGCTTTTTGACCAGGCTGCAAGTCCGCACTGTCTAGTCGCTCAGAGTATGCATCGCGAGCGCTGCTGATGAACTCCTTGCTACGAGCAGAAATGGCACCCAAGTAAGTAGTCGTTTGAACAGAGACCTTGCGTCGTCGAGAATGATAAAGCGTGAATTTGAACAGCAGACCCTCAAAGAGCTCGCCGAGATTGCGCTTTTCCCGCTCAATATAACTGGTGCCCGTGAAGTATGGCACGAAGAGCTCGTCAAGTTGCTGGTCGAGGACGGCCGCACTGACCGATGAGACTGGCTCCGGGTGATCTGTGAGTCCATGCGCTTTGAGATCTTCCACCAAAGCTGCGATGTAAGATCTAGAGGCTTGCAAGGAGCGAAGGAATGCCAGCGAGGAGATGCTGTCGGCTTTATTAAGGACCATCTCCAGCCGTTGCTGGATGGACTGTTGAAAGACTCGCTGCAGAAAGCGGGCGAGAACTTCTTCGTAATAAGGAAACGCACGCTTGATGATGAAGCTTTCCTCCTGGACGACCACTTTGACCTCGTCAATAAGGGACTGCAAGCTTGGTTCTACACCCGGTGGTTCTGTGTCTGGATCTGCCAGTCTCTCCCATGTATCGTTGTCGACCACTAACTCCTCTGTGACGAGCTGGGATCTGTCGATGAAAAATTGGTGTTGATTGACGAAAAGTGATATGACAGAATTGCCATCGCCAAAATCCTGGAGCGCTACCGCACACTCCCTCATACCATCGAAGTTCTGCCTTCGATAAAACTCGTCGAATGATTTCAATAAGTCCTTCTCCAACATCTCCAGGAACTTTTCTATTATTTCTCGCGGTTGATGGCCATTTCTGCCTCTTCGTATGCTACCCGTAGGAGAATCGGTTTCGTTGCTGCCATTGATGCCGTTTGCGATGTGATATCCATTTGTTTTGGGCGCTGTTCCGTTCTGCGCCTCGATGCCTCGATGCAGCCGTTGCGATATCTTGAGCAACTGACGGGCTATGTGCGCACAACGAACCTTGCCCTCGCCGCCACCCGTCTTACGAACATCATCAAGACTCGACAAGTCGCCTCGCTCGCTGACTTCCAGCCAGCACTGGAGAATGAACTTGGCGTCCTGAGCGCGCTGCCGTTGCCTGTCCAGCTCTTCTAAGCGCTCACCAATGCGCATAGCAGCGTTTCCGCCAGCATCGCCGTCACCATCCAGCGTCCTCTCCAGACGGTGGAAGGATGCGATGGCACGCTCCAGCTCCTGCTCTCGCGACTTGATATTGGTATTGTGCTGGTTCTCGGCCCTCCGAACGCCGGCGCCTAAGTCATTCTCACGCTCCTGAAGATCCTCGCTCAGCGTCTTCAGCCTATTCAGCGCATGTTCGAAGGTCCGGATCAGAGGCTTGGGGTCGAATGCCTGGCTCGACTGCGCGGCCGCAGAGGTAGGCGCGGACCTTCGGGCAGGAACGGCAGCATCCGACAGTGACTCTACAAAGTCCTTGACAATGAAGTCCTTGCTACTGAATGTATCGAGACTGAAGACGTGGGTGTGCCGGATGGATTGGAGGGTCGCTGGGCGGGAGGAGAAGGCAGACATCAACGACGCAGCGTCCGGGCTGCCGACGCGCGACATTACGATTTCGACGCAGTCATCAGTCGTCGGGATATTGGTGCACAATGGCGATGGCGTCTGATCATGGTCCCTTCTCGAGCGCCAATAATGTCTGTGTACACTTGACGAGCAGCAGTAACGTAAGGTAGCGTAGATAAGCTCAGAGCTGCCAGCCAGCCAGCCAACCAACCCAAATCTGCCGACATTTGGCCGTGGGTCAGGTCAGGCAGTAGTGAGGTGGGCACAGCAGCACAGCACAGCACAGCACAGCACAGCACAGCATGCCAGCTGTCAGCCTTGCGTTGCTGTTGCTGTTGCCATTGCCATTGCCATTGCCATTGCCACTTCTGTAGGTAGGCACATGCATCCTGCTATGATCTCCGCACTTGTATCACTGCCAGCCAGACATGTGCACTTCTTGGCACAGATGCACAGATGCATTCGATATCATTCGGTCTTGGAGATCGCATCCTTGTGATATGATAGATACTATACTGCAGAACAAGCCGGGTTCCCTAACGGAGGTTCCCTAACGGAGGTTCCCTAGCCTGAGGTTGCAGTGCTTGCCCGTTGCCTATGACACAGGCCTAACGTTACAGTAGTTCTAAACCCACCTTCCTTTCCCGGCTGTACTGATCGAGCTACGGGCCAGGTCTTGATTATTGCACCACCACTCACTGTCACATCAGCGCCGTCCTTCATGCTCTCGATCATCAAGCGACAACGCAACGCTGAGTCGGCCTCTGACTGACGCGCACACTGACAACATGGCGCCGTTGCAAAGCTGGCTTGGCCTTGGCCTGCTGCTCTGCTCGTCCGCACATGCATTCACCTCATCTCTGGCCCTCAAGTCCTCCACACACTCGCAGAAGTCGTTGCTGAGCAAGCAACACGACACCAATCCTAAGCTTCTGTATCCCGCCTACAACTTCTCCGTGCCAGTTGACCATTTCCACAATGAATCGCAATACGAGCCGCACAGCAACGCCACCTTTCCCTTGCGATACTGGTTCGATGCATCGCATTACAAGAAGGGCGGTCCCGTCTTCGTGCTGCAGTCTGGGGAGACTTCTGGCGTGGGGCGACTGCCATTTTTGCAGAAAGGTATCGCGTGCATATACTGTCTGCAGAGGGCATAGGCTGACTGTCGGCCTGCCGCTCTCAAGGCATTGTATCAATCATCACTCGCGCCACTAATGGCATTGGAGTAATCCTGGAACATCGGTACTACGGCACATCTTGGCCTGTCCCAGACTTATCAACGCATAACTTCAGGTTTCTCACCACAGCCCAAGCAATGGCCGATGAAGCATACTTTGCGCAGAACATCAAGTTTCCCGGTCTCGAAGAACACGGCGATTTAACATCCAAGACCACAGCTTGGATATCTTACGGCGGTTCTTACGCGGGCGCTTTCAGTGCCTTCCTTCGTCTCCAATATCCCGACGTATTCTGGGGATCGATTTCCAGTTCCGGTGTGACCAAAGCCATCTGGGATTATTGGCAGTATTTCCAGTAAGTATATCATAAGATGCAAGGCATGACTCCGCTCAGTGCCAACATCTGGAGCCGCCGTCTTAGACATAGGATGCTGGTCTCGGCCTTGGCTTTTACGGCCGACTATCTCTCTATTTGACGCACAGGCTGACCCTCGTACCCTTCACTTTCAGGCCGATTGCTGAGAAAGCTCCTCAAGATTGCATTGCCGCGCAGAGGCTGCTTATAGATGTTATTGACAGCATTTTGATCGACAAGAGCGACACTAATCTTCCTACGGAGCTCAAGAGTGTTTTCGGGTTTGAGAACGTTACATATCTCACTGGCTTCGCAGACGTTCTGACCAGCCCACTTTCCTATTGGCAATCGCTAAACTGGGTACGTAATGCGAATCTTTACTAGTGGTGAATCTAACAAACTTGAAGGATCCGGCCATTAGTTCCAACGAATTCTACCATTACTGCGATAATATTACGTCTACAGATTTGCTATATCCGGGCACTGATTCTCTTCGTTCAAGTGTGACTGGTCTTATACAACGAGGCGGACGTCACGAGCCGAATGAAATCCTTGTCGGTTCCATGCTCAACGCTATCGGCTACTTCAACCTGACCGTAGTTGACGACTGTGCAAGCCAGAATATGACTCAAGATGAATGCTTTGGCAGCGATCACAACAAGACTTACACTTCGGCCACTTCCATCGAAGATGCCTATTGGAAGAGCTGGCCGTATCAGTATTGCACAGAATGGGGCTACCTGCAGACTGGAAACACTCCCAAGGGTGAGCTACCACTGATTTCAAGGACTTTGGATCTGGAATATCGAAGCCTTATATGCCGAATGGCCTTCAATATCACCGAGCCCCCTAATTTGGAAGTCATCAATAAATATGGTGGATACGACATTTCGTATCCTCGGCTTGCTATAGTCGATGGTGATTGGGATCCGTGGAAGCCGGCCACGCCACATGCATTTGAGTAAGTACAGACGAAGTCTCTTTGACGAGGTCAAGCTCATTGGGTATTCAGATTTGGCGCGAAGGACCGCAGCAGTAATGTGTCAGAGCCTTTCATCCTGATCTCAGAGGCTGTTCACCACTGGGATGAGAACGGACTATTTCCGAACCAAACGACAGCAGAACTGCCACCTCCCAGAATTGTTGACGTCCAAGCAGAACTCGTGCAAGCTGTACATTCGTGGATGCTGGAATGGGATTCCAAGCGTATGAACGAAGGTAGCTACTCGTGAGTTTTCTGGAAAATCAAGCATCCGGGATGTAAACATTGATCATTATGGAAAGAACACATAACGACTTACGATGATGAGACGAGTTCATGAGAACGGCAGCCATATGGCACGCATTCAACAACTATTCGCAGAGCAGGAAAGAATGTGAAGAAGAACTACAAAGTGGGCGATCGATATGTATCTCTATGAAAGCTCATAAATAGACGAGGAGTAGATGTATGCATGGTTGGCTCGCAGTTCGCGAGCTGCTGAGACAAAGTGTAATCGACGGGCATAACAGTGCTCGTGGGTTGGTTACTCAATGCGGAGACTCCAATGCGCACGAGCTGTCTTTGATGTGCAGCATGTGAATAGAATGCAAGGTGGAACTTGGAAGATGAAAACGATAGTGAAGCTTTGGTAGCAGCTGTGGTCGGCTCCAGCTTCAAGCCGAAGTTGCCCCCACCCCACCCCATCCCCCCCAGTAGTGCGGGATCTCTACGAAAGGAGTTGAGATTCGAGAGTGACAAACAATGATCCATGCTGGCTGAAACACCGCACGTGTCTGAAGGCCCCATTGATTGTTGCATACAGAGAGAGGTATGCGGTTGCCACGCGAGGTGTGAGATCGCTCCACCAATCTGCCTCGGCCGCCGCCACCGCCGCGTCCAGTTTCACCAAACAGCAATGCCATCTCCATCACCACACCATAATGCCACCTCCCCACGTCATGCCACCAGCGGCTTGCCGGCGAGCAATCACACCTCAGACCCCAATCCAGCATCAGGTGCAGCGTCAGGTGCAGCTTCAGCTTCAGCTACGCCGAGGCCGAGCTTGATGAAACGACAGTCGTCCCAATCGTCGCAGTCGTCTGTACGCCTCAAAGACGTGGTCAGTCCTGGATCGGACCACCCACTCCGGGTCAAATCACGCCACACCAAGATCGTCCTCCCGCGCAACCACAGCAGCGCGCGCAACCTCGCCAAGCTCAACCGCCAGGCGCAGAACGTCCAGGCCCAGGCCCAGGCCGGCGATGATGGGCGCAAGCACTCGCGACAACGCTCGCACGAAGGCGACACCGAGATACGCCTGCCTGGCAGCCTGGACGAGTCACGACCGCAGATGAAGAGGAACTTGACAGCGTACCAGTTGCCTCGCAATACCTCGCACGCGAAGCTCAAGAAGAACCTCTCACACGGACAGCTGACCAGGCTTGGATCCGGCAGGAATTTAGTGGCCATGGCCTCCACAGCTCACCGAGCCCCTCCGTCGCCAGGCCTGAAGGGAAAGAGCAAACGTCCCAAGTCTGCCGAGATCGCTGGAGCTGGACAGGAGTTGAATGTACGGCAGGCAGAGCCACGACGAAGGTCGCAAGAAGAGAGGCAAACTCAACAGCCAGAATATGCCAGAAGAGCATCCAACAAAAAGGTCGGCTTTGCAGTCGGTAGTGTGGACTCGAGCGATCAAGAGGAAGTGCCAGAAATGGAAGGCAGCGGCCTGCAAGAGGACGAGTGGACGGAAGAGAGTGCCAGTGCCAGTCCCTACAGTACGCGCCAGAACACAGCCAACAATTCGCGGAGGGCCAGCATGAATGTGGAGCGCACGGTCGAGAAGCAGACCCCGGGCCAGCTTCTAGGCATGAAGCTCTCGGAGCAGATGCAAAGGAACGAAACCACGCAGCAGAAATCTACGGCAGAGGTCAATGCTAGCAGCGACAGCGACGAGGATGAGCCCCCAAGCCCTCGTTCCATGGCTCGTGTTAGGAAAGCAGAGGCCTTAAAGCCGAAGGAAGATGTGCGGCGCTCACCTCAAAAGCCTCCACAAAATGATGGACGACTTACAGAACGTCATGAACCTGTGCGTGATGAAATGGCACTGACTCAGACACAACCACATCAAGTGCGAGAACCTCATTCTCATCCCGTTGAGCAAACACCTCCCACGGCCGCCATTTCCAAGACTGTCCCTCAAATTCCATTTGCCAGAGCGAAAGACCAACCCGCAGGAGAAGCTCCAAAAAGTTCTCAAGCCAAAGACTACGCCAACCCAGCAGCTCGCCGTCTTTTGAGCAGTCAAAAACTGGCTGGACCAGCTGTTCTAAGCAATGTGAGCGCATTGGACGACAAGCACAGCCAACGTGGCTCGCCAGCCCCTTCGATGCAGTCTTCCAGGTCCAATATTGGAGACGGAGCTGCAGACGAGGATCAAGACGAGCTGGTCTCAAGATTCATGCCGAGTGCTTCGCATCCTTCTGGCGACAGCGGCGTCAACACTGCTGTTGGCACCCCGAACAAGGGCGGCTTCCACACGCCGGAGGAGGGCCACTCATATCTGTCTCAACACCACGAGAAAGGCTTTCAGGTCGGGCTTATCAGCCCGGGATCAACGGTTTCAGGCTCATCTGGAGCCACAACTCCAGCCACTGGCCGATCACGAACGGAACTACGATTATTACAAGAGAAGGCCCTCGCCGATATGGAGTCCAGGACTGATACGAAACCACATCTTCCGGCGTGGCAATATGACCGGCGCAATGAGACCCTCAAATCTTTCATGAGCAGCACAACTCTCGGCAGTAGCAATCGCAGCCTAGTCAACAATGGCTTGGGTATGGGTCCAGAAATCTTCCAAGGACGATTCAGAGCTGTTAACACCGAGCTCAGAGTAGTTCAGAAGTTTCGGGATCCACTCGGCGAAGCAATTGCGCGATTGAAGCAATGCAAGGGCAGCAAATTGAGCCAGCGTTCCTCGCCACAGAAGCCGAGCGCAGCCGGGCTTGCGTCGAGTAAGAGCGCCGTTCAGCTCCCTGCAACACAGAAGGCAAGCAGTCTGTCCAAGTCGGCATCGCCGCCAAAAGCAGCCGAGCCTCTCAAAAGAACGGCACAGAGCAGTGTCTCGTTTGCTGGCGGCGGCAGCGAGCGACAGCGCGCAAAGCGCGAAGTGAGCTTCGCAGGAGCACCTCAGACCAGAGAATTCCAGCGCGAACTGGCTGAAGGTACTCCATTTGAGATCGCTACGGTTCTATGGAACAGCTTCGAAAAGTGAAATGACATTATTGATGGCTTTCGGTCTATGCTTTTACATTTGATGATCGCGGTTTAGCGAGGCGTTTGCACATGGCGGGATCTTGAACAGCCCGGCGTCGTTCTTGCTTCGTTCTCCATCAATTACAAGATCAAGGCCTAGACAGCCTTGCTCTTTGGCCGGCGTGACGATGCTAACTAATAGAGACTTGTAGATAGATAGGCTAACTACGCGGCAGTAGCGATGGGTGGCCATATGGATTTTCAAACTTATACAGCGGTACGCCGTGTGGATAGCAGCGGACTATGTATAGGCGTGGGTATAACGTAGATTACTAATTGTATAAGATTTTGCATATAGAAGGTAAAGAACAGTATATCCGTTCCTATTAGAAGTCCTATATAGTTAAACTAGGGTAAATAAGCGTTAAGAAGGTAATACAAAGCGTATATAATAGTGCGCGCTATTCGAGCTCGTTAATCTCGTCGTTAAGACTACCGTCGGTACTAAGATAGTTATTATTCTACCTATACTTTAACCGGAGGTTCTAGAAGAGGTATACGAGCTTATTAATAGTATAGTAAGATAGGCGGTTATAGCAGAGGTTATAAATAAAGTTATAAGCCGACTAGTTACGCTTAGCAATACTAGTTATTAGAGCTAGCGAGAGCGACAGTATATATAGTATAGATAGGTCTACTATCTCGTCTAGCTAGTAGGTTTGCTACTACTAAAGGATAGTAAGCGACTTATAGCTATTCTACTTAATAGTATCGCCGAAGGGGCCTTCGCGTTGCTTAAGAAGTAAGAGCTAAGCTAGAAGTATCGAAACTCGGTCGTTATCGCTATAGTAATAATCGTATAGAAGCTACTCTTAAAAAGCTATTAACTCGTCGTTCTTAATCCTAATCGGTCGGCTCTCGCGTTACTAAGGGTTAGAGAGATAGGCAATAAGTATTAGCGGATAGTATACCTTATCGAAGCGGTCTAATATAGTATCTTAGATCTCGGCGGCTAGAGCGAGCTAATTGTCGTACGTCTTCTCTATTAGCTACTTATAGTTAGCAAAGACGTAACTAAGCTTAACCTTATCGCTCTCGAGCGTAATAGTAACCTAAAGGAAGGGCTTAAGGAAGTCGCGAAGGTAAATAGCGCTCTACTAGAAGGAAGGGTTGTAAAACAAGGATTTAATCTTATACTATGCCTTACGTTCTATAGGCGCCGCTCTATAAGCGAGGACCTTCTCGTCGCTAAAGGCAATACGCTAACAGACCGGTATATTATAGATAAGTCCGTTAACTATATTAAACTTGCCTTACTAGCGAGTCTTACCTAGTAGCTTCTAGCTTACGAATTCGAGTCTAGAGACTTCTACGAGTTTAACGAGCTACTAAGTAAAGTTTCCGTAGTCTTTAGCGTATTTAACGTATATAAGGACATCGCCGTATATCTCTCGAATAGCTACTAGCGCGTACTTGCTAGTTATAAGGCGATTAATAAGGAGGTATATATAGTAAGAACCGTAGCCGAGATTAATTAAATGCAGGTAATAGTTTCGTAATATTAGGGCTAAAGAGGCTATACGTAATTAGTATATAACTAGGCTAAGTAAAGCTAGGGTCTTAGTGCCTTAGGCAGGGCTTAGCGCTTAGTAATAGGCTAACTTGCCTACCTTCCTCCCTCTCCTTCTAGCTCCTTATCGAATACTACCTATACCTACTACTACCCTATCTACCTGCTAATATACCCTTCTTATATAGTATTCGATCTACCCTTTAAGGGTAGTAGCTAGATAGTCCTTATTTCAAGCTTTTAGCGGTATAGCTACGAACAAGACTAATCTAACTATATTGCGCCCGAAGAACGGGACCTATACGTACTATTCTATCGAAACAACCGTACTAATTATTAAGCAAGGCCTTCTATACGGCCTATTATACTAAGTCAATCGTACTAGACTAATATCTACTAATTCCGCTATATCCGTATCTTAGGGGCTAATAATACATTATTAGTGTTACCCCCTATTACAATAGCCGGCTTATTACGAAACAACAACCGTACCGCCGCTAGTAGCGCTAGCAATAACAACGCTAGTAGCATAGTTCCCGCTAAAGTGCCTACTAAAGTGCCTCCTACTAAAGAGCCTGCCGGAGAGCCTATTAAAGAAGAACCTACAATTCTAGGTAATAATCTAGAATTACCTGTTAACGACATTCTTAACAATATTATTAATCGACGATATAGCTAGCTAGCCTTTAGCCCCTAACTAGTAGGGAGACTTTAAGAAGCCACTTAAAATAGGCTTACTGCCTTATATTAAGAGTAGTAGCTAAAGGATAACCTCCTCGAGCTTCGCCGCCTTTAGGAGGCCCTAATAACTAATACCGAGGCGATAGTAGGGCCTTCTTTACTACCCGTTTTAGTCTAAAAGAAGGATACTAAACTTAAGGACTGTACCGTATTTAATAGCTCTAGTCGGAAGTAATACAATAACTACATTCGTAACTGCGAGCTTAACTAGCGCAATATACTAAGAGCGCTGCTAGATAACTACTTATTAGTCGTCTACGCTATGTAATACATTAATAGCGACCTAAAACGCACCTAGGATAACTACTTTGACTCCCTTACTAATCAGACCGCTGTTTAGTAGCAAACCTATAAGACTATTATACTAGACACCCTTAGAAACCCTATACTAAGGCAGCAACACGCTTAGGACTAGTACCTTCGGGCTAAACAAAAGACTAATTAATCGGCTCGTTTATTTAAGGCCTATTTAAAAACCCTTAAAAACGACCTTCCGCCTAAGACTAATTCTATATAGATCTCCGAGATACGCCTAAAACTTAGATAGGAGCTTATCCTCGAATTAGACCGTCGCCGTATATTCGAGCAAGCCAATCTAACGCGCATTCAATTTATAGTCGAAGTAGAAACAGCCGAACGGGCTGTTTAGCTCTAATAACGACTAGAATCGAGGATCCGACTAGCTAGTACTAACTGTAGTAACCGTAGCCGCGGAGGAAACTAAGGTTCCTACTATAACAATAATGCTAATAATAGGAATAGTAACGACCGTAGAAGAGGCCGTAGCCGACGGCTATATAGAGGAGGCCGCGATAGGGGCCGTAGAAGGGGCTCGTATCCCTATAATACTAACCGTTCTACTAATAATAATAACAGCTACGGCAGTCTACTAACCGGGTTGAAGTGCTTTAATTGTAATAGCACTAGCTATCTACTAGGCTAATACGACAAACCTAAGGACTAGGCCCGAATTAACCGTACTTCTACTAAACACCGAAAGTACCTCTTAGCGGCTAACGCTACCCCTATAGGCTAACCTTCGAAAAAAGAGTAAGCGCCGTACTAACTATTAGCCTCGTACGGCATAAGACTATCGACATTGTGCTAGCTATAATACGCTCCTACCTTATATAGGACACGAAGGGCACTAACTATTAAACTAAGGTTATACTAGATCTAGGAAATTCAGTTAGTGCCCTTATTAGCTATCGCTTAGCTAAGCAATTAGACCTTCGACAACTGCCGAGGACTAACCTACTAACCCTTGCTTAGTTTAATAACGCTCGGCACTTAACCTATAGGGCCTACTATGTTCCTATAGTTCTAAAGGACGACCTCGGAAATAAACGCCTACTAGACTTTACTACCTACGCAGTAGATATAGATAACCTATATAGGGGAGCTACTATTATTATTAGCAACCCTGTTCTTAAGTACTACGCTGTAGCTATAGACCTAGGCCTCTAGAAGTAGCGATTTAGAATCGCTAGGAAAGAGGATATTAAACACATTAATGTTAGCGAGTGCCCTAATAATATTAGGGTCCTATTTATTAGCAACCTAATACCTGCCTTAGCTAATCCGATAGCTAATCTTCTCGGTAGAGATAACGATAAACCTGTACCCCCTAATAGTATAGACCCTAATTAGCTCTCTCGTATACTAGTGCCTATTCGAGAAACCTATATTAATGTATTCAAACACTACCTAGCATCGACATTGCCTATGTTTAAGGAGACGGATTACAAGATTAATATTATAGAGGGCAAAGAGGTTCCTTTTAGCCCCCTCTATAACCTTAGTAAGCGAGAGCTTACTATATTGCGTAAGTACCTAGAGGAAAACCTAGCTAATAGCCGCATTCGGTATAGTAACAGCCCTACTAGTATACTAATCCTGTTTGTTCTAAAGAAGGATAGTAGCCTACGGTTATGCGTTAATTACCGTAGACTTAATGCTATTACTATTAAAGACCGCTGTCTACTTCCGCTTATTAATAAGACCCTCGATCGCCTTTCTAGGGCCCACTTTAACACTATACTAGATATTAAGGATACGTACTATCGTATCTGCATTCGCAAGGGCGACGAATAGAAGACGGCCTTCCGCACTCGCTATAGCTATTCTAAGTACTTAGTTATGCTATTTAGGCTAGCTAATGCCCCTACTATATTCTAGTCCTATATTAATCGGGCCCTATTAGGCCTATTAGATTACCTCTATATAGTTTGCCTAGATAACATCCTAGTTTATATATACTTACCTAATATTGCGGAGTACTAGGCTATAGTACGTAAGGTCCTCGACCGCCTACGAGCCTATAGACTATATTACAAGCCTTCTAAATGCACCTTCGCTACTAAGGAGGTAGCCTTCCTTAGTTTTATCGTATTAACTAATAGTATTAAGGCTAATCCTAATCGGATTAAAACAATTACTAAATAGCCTGTTCCTACGTCTATTAAGGAGCTTTAATCGTTCCTCGGCTTCGCTAATTTCTACCGCCGCTTTATTAAGAGCTATTTACGGTATATAATACCCCTAACTAAGCTTACTAAAACCAAGGCCAACCTGTCTAGAGAATTCAAATAGACTAACAAGACACAAGCCGCTTTTAACGGTCTAAAGAAGCGATTTACTAAAGTCCCCTTATTGTATTATTTTATACTAAGCAAGCAGATCCGTATTAAGACTAACGCTTTATAGTTCGCTATATCGGCTATTATGTTATAGCAATTAGATAAGGACAATTACTAGCACCTAATTGCCTTCTTTTTACGGAAGATAATCGATATAGAGCGTCGATACGAGACCTACGAGCAAGAGCTCCTAGCAATCGTAGAAGCCTTTAAGTATTAGCGCTACTATCTCGATAGTACTTAGTACACAATTTAGGTCTATACGGACTATAACAACCTCCGTAGAATTACGAAGGTTACTAGGGTTATAGGTCGATAGGCTAGATAGGCCGTCTACCTCGCCGGGTTCGATTTTAATATATTATATCGGCTAGGCGTAAGCAACCCTACTAATAGCCTATCGAGGCGACCTAATTACGATAGCGAGACTTAGTATATTAATTTATTGTTTCTAACCCTATAGTATAAGATTGCTATAGCCCGTATTATTAATAAGTAAGCGTAGGATAAGCGGACTTTCGGACCCCGCGGCGGTAACAAATACTATAGCGGAGTTATCGTTCTTCTAGTATACGTTAAAAGAAAGGACGTAGATCGCTCGAGCTATAATAACTCGATTAAAGATATTACTATTTATAGCGATAGCACTATAGAAGAGGTTGCAGTAGTTCTAGCTACTAGTACTATTAGATATATATAATGCGTACCTCGTTCGATAGTACGGGTACTATTAAATAACCTTATAAAGGGGGATAATTAATCGTTTATAGATAAGCTGTTACATGCTTAGCAGAGGGACGCCTTTGCTATTAACCGTATTAATAGGCTTATAAGTAGGCGAACGACTCGATCTAGTAAGAGTAATTAGTCGATCGACGACAAAGGTTACTTGAAGTTTAAGGGCAGATATTATGTCCCCGCTAAACAATCGATTAGATAAGAGCTTTTAATAGACCCCGTAGTGGTTCGGTTTGCGAACCACAGAACGTATATAGTTTGGTTTCTTGGCGGTACCCCTCCGGTTTAGTTCCGGTTTGGTTTTTTACCCCGCTAGTCTAAGCCGGTTTCCGAGGAAATCCGACTAAACTGCGACGATATGCGACGACATACGACGACCTCGGATCGGGTCCGGGGGCCCTATATTGCATTTGCATCTGTGTTTCAGGCTGTTTAGACGTGTTCCGGCGTGTTTTGGGTCGGGTTTTTGTCTGTAGCCGGCACGTGGCCGGCAAACCGGTCCGTGCACCGGTTTCTTAGCAAACCAAACTAAACTAAACCAGAATTTCGGCTTGGCAAACCAAACCAAACCAACCCGGACTACTGCGGGGTCTAGCTTTTAAAGAGGTACTATAATAGTAAGCTCGCTAGTTACTATAGTATAGAGAGGTCGCACGAGTTACTATCGCGCATATACTACTAGCTAAATAGTAAGCGGCATATAAAGGAGTATATATAGACCTATATAGTATACTAGCGAGTCAAAGCACTAAAGCACTTACTATTTAGCGAGTTGTCTTTACTCCCTGTTCTAAAGAAGCCTTTTATAGAGCTTATAATAGACTTTATTATAGGCCTTCCTCCTACTAAGCGTAGAGGCAGTAAGGATGTATATAATACTATCCTTGTTATAGTAAATCGATTTACTAAAGGCGCTCGATACATCCCGGCGCGCAAGGATTAGACTGCTATTAATATAGTAGAGGCGCTATAGACTAACATCTTCTATACCTATTAGGGAACCCCTAAAGGGATCGTATCCGATCGTAGATCGATACTAATATCTTACTATTAGAGCGAGATTTGCTTATAGCTAAGACTAAAGCATCGGCTATCGACAGCCTTCTATCTATAGACTAACGGTTAAATAGAGAGGCAGAATGCTACCCTATAGTAGTACCTACGTAGCTATATTAATAAAAACCCCGAGGATTAGGTTAACCTCCTATAGCCTACGGAATTCGTATATAACAATAGCGTGCACTTATCTACTAAGGTTTTACTATACATAGCTATAATAGGCTAGAATACTACTATACTATAAGACCTACTATCGCTCGAGGCCGAGCGTAAGGAAAGGGAAGCGCGTTAAGTACTAGAGATACTAGTAGCTATTAAGAGGGTTCAAAAGATGCGAGAAATTCACGCTAAGATAGCTAACAAACTAGCAAAGGCCTAGGCCTATTAGAAGGCCTACTATAACAAACACTATACGCTAATAACCTTTAAGCAGGGCGATATAGTTATACTAAGCACGAAGAACCTCCGCATCCGTAAACACCTATTACCTAATAGCAAAACAAGGCCTAAGCTCGTACTAAGACACATTAGCCTATTCCGTATTCGAGAAGTTAAGGGCTCCTCCGCATAGGCCTATTAGTTGTAGCTTCTACCTTATTATACTATCTATAACACCTTCTATATATCCCTCCTTAAACTATACTACTAGCGTAAAGGCGATAAAGCGCCTGCTAAGTTAGAAGAAGTCTTAGCTAATAGTAAAGAGCTATAGTCTATAGAACGTATCCTAAAGCACTAGACTAGGCAAGGCAAGAAGGAGTACCTATTAAGATAGTAGGGCTATTTACTAGAATAGGACTTATAGGAAGCTAAAAACTCCTTTAAGGACATAACCGAGTTATTAGATAAGTATTAGACTAGCGTAAAGAATAAGAAGAAGGCTAAGGGCCTATAATGTTACTAGAAAGGCCTAGGAATAATGCTACCCCCGGGGTACTATTAAGCTAACTAATTAGAGGCAAGCAATTATTAGCAAAGGATAACAAAACTATACTACGATAACGAACGCGTAACGAGTACTAACGAGCGCACTATAACTATTAACTAATCGCCTACTCTTTTAAGGAATCTATCTCTTTACTAGCGTACCCTATAAAACCCTCCTCTTAGCGCCCCTCTTGTTTCTACGTTCTATCGAGGCCTAAGGCCTAGGCGGTCGATAGAGGCGGCGCGCGCGCGTAGGCAAATAGTGTTAGTAATAATAATAGTAACGACGGCATTATACTTATACTAAAGGGCGACACGGCCGGCGCGGCTATATTAGTAACGGTATTGCGGAGTATATTATTAGTCGAAGAAGGAAATCGAAAGCAAGGTAAAGTTAGCGCTAAGACGACTAGCGCCGCTATTATTAATATTACTTGCTATTATTACTACGCCTATAGACACAACCTTACCTATACTACGAGCCTAAGGCACCTTTAATCAAAACTTTGATTAAAACTTTAAGGCTAAGTTAAAACTTTAAGCCGCCTAAAGATTAAGCGACTAATAGACTAACTAAGGGCAAAACTATAGAGCTAAGCTAGCTAGGGTCGATCTTGCGGACAATAGGTTACTCCTCGATCTTTCTAACCCTTTAAGCGAGGCGAACCTTAACTACTACACTTATAATAGCCTTTACCTATAGAAACTAGACGAGCTATATTTTTTCTAAAAAGTAAAGAATAGCCCTCGTAATAATAAGAACAAACCCTCGGAAGCGGACAACCCTCGGAAGCGGATATTACTAGGTCTTTTAAAAGTAGACGTAAAGAACTCGATACGATATTACTTAGAACGGAGGCAGTGCTACAATACCTCGTACGTCTACCTATTATAGTAGGGAAGACGCGCTCGTATTATAATTAGTCGAAGGCCCTTAATTCTTGTAGATATATATTACTTTATAGTTTATTATATATAGAGATAGCGTAGTTAGAGTTATATATTGTATTGTTTAGAGGTAAGGTTTAATATAGTTATATAATTAGGTAGTTAAGTGTTTAATTTAGCGCGGGCTAAGTAGCTTATTAGACTTGCTAAGTCGACGGCAATAGAGGTCGTAGACTGTAGATAGGCTACGAGGGCGCGGCCTTTAGAAGGGAAGCATATATTAGGGCTAAAGAGGCTATACGTAATTAGTATGTAACTAGGCTAAGTAAAGCTAGGGTCTTAGTGCCTTAGGCAGGGCTTAGCGCTTAGCAATAGGCTAACTTGCCTGCCTTCCTCCCTCTCCTCCTAGCTTCTTATCGAATACTACCTATACCTACTACTACCCTATCTACCTGCTAATATACCCTTCTTATACGTAACTGCCCGATTTGTATTAGCTCTAGCTAGATTAGGCCTAGCGGCTAGGTAGAAGGCTTCTAGAAGCCCGATAAGAGCTAATAGAAGGCGGCCCTTACCGTTCCCGCTACGCTAAGCTAGGCTAATCTAAAGATTAGTAACTACTTACTAAATTTCTTATACTAACTATATTCGAAGCATTATTAGTTGTTACCCTAATAACGTTCTTAATACTAATATCGTCGAGCACTCGTATTATAGCGTCCGCTAGGTTCTTAGAGGTATATCGATTGTCCTCGAAATCCTCGGATTTAACGAAAGCGGCGCCTTTCGAAGTAATAGTAAGATAGTTAATAATCGACTCGCCGCGAGGATTAGTCTAGCTGTTAGTTACTAATATAATACGACCGCCTCTTCTTCGCTAATCCTCGATCTTAGCCTTAAGGGTTTCGTACTTAGTATCGAGTAGGTCGCCTATTATTTCCTTCCGACTTAGTAGTATAAAAGTAGGAGCTAGTATTCGTATAAATTCTCGGAAAGTAGGGTAGTTAGTTATAAAGAGGGATAAACTAGCTAAATATACCTACTTAGCGTACGCCTTAATAGCAACTCGATAGTAAGCCGCTAACATCTACTAGATACCTAGTCCTTATATTGCTTAAATATATAATAGACGAGGAGTTGCTATATAAGAAGGCTCGCTATTAAGACGATAAGGCTAGAAGGCCTTTATTAATCGTTAAGGCAACTTCTTATATACTCGAAGGTACTTTTTAACTCGCCGCTTCTTATTCGAGACCTATTAACTATTACAATACTTATAAGTAATAATAGGGTACCTCTAACTAAGAGTATTATACTTACGATTAACCTCTAGCTAATAAGCTGCTTCCTTAACCCTCCGCTTTAACCGCCTCGCTCTCGTCTTCTTCGATAGACTTCTAATAGAGCTACTACTACCTTAAGTCGAATTAGCTATTATAGAAGACAATAGTTAGATAATTAGGCGATAACTAAAGAGCTAGAATAGCGAGAATAGTAATAACTAAAGAGCTACAATCTATAGAAGAATAGGTCTATATTAATAGCTTTTATACGCCGAGAAACTAGCTTCCCTTACTGCTATAATTATCCTAATACCGGCGGTATCCTTATCTACTAATTTCTTCTATAATCTATACTTAAATATAGTCGTTCTATATACTAGAAGTATCCTTAGACCGCCTATTAATTAGGTGCGTCGTTTACTAATCGCTAAGGGTTAGAAATTGCTAGATACTAAGGGAACCTCTTCGAATACTTACTAACCTCCGAGCATACTATATATTCGAGAGAGCCTAGTTAACTATACCGGAATAGGCATAGCGCCAGCTAAGAAGTAATGTCTATCTACCTCCTAATAGGCTTATAGATAAAGAATCGCGATAGAAGGTAGGCTACTAGGTTGGCTAGGTAGGTGCACGGCTAGGCATCAATTTAGGCACTCTAAGGGTTCTTCCTCCTATAAGCCTAAGAACAAACCGTCGCAAATAGCTAGCTTTTGCCCTCCCCTACGACAATACGACAACACTACACTGTCGCAATATACCGAACACTTAGAGGCCCTTCTACGCGCTAAGTTCTCGGCCCTCCGATATTCTATACTAAAAATCCATCGCGCTACTGCCGCTATCTTGCCCCGAAGGGCAAGCTCAAAAATGTAAAAGTTCGGGCAAGTTGTCGCAGCAGACCAAAAATATATCCTATAGCGTTAGGATTAGCGAGTATTTTGTATAGAAGCGATTCTAGATCGTACTATAACGCACAGCCATCTTATATATTATATAATACCAAAATGCATAGTTGTAGAGATATAGCTAAAAAGCATGTTTTTTTGTTCGGGCAATTGTATACAGGTAGAACGGTTTGTCTTCAGGCGCTCCGCTGCACCTTCTACCTGTCTATATCCGGTCTAGTCTTATCACGTAGCTGATACAATACTCGGAGCGCCTGAGAGGAGGTAGATGTCCATAGTGGAATCTCGAACACCCGCAGTGAACACGTAGATCCGTAAGTTTAATTAGTTTTGTGGCTCGTGGATGGACATCTCTACGCGGCAGTGGAGCGCGCCTGTGCCACGAGAAATTCCCTTTCAGTCCGCTCCGGGCCACGGTGATTTGACTCGCACCAGAATAGTGCGAGCGGCGAGGCTCCTGATTAGATGCTTGGCAGAGGCCGAAGAGCAAGCAGTGAAGGAACAACAACAACAGTCAAAGCGTGCGCCGTGCGGTCCTACGCTCGTTGCCCGGCGGATGCCTTGCTCTAGATAAAACTTCCGCGAGCATTTCATGTGTTCTGCTGGGATTCCTTGTCCTGGACAATCCTGGATTTCATGGTTCGTAACAAATCAGAAATCTCAGATTCTACGGGCCGCTGGGATCCACTTTCACGCCGATGCGTCCAGACGCTGTACTCGGAGAGGGGATGTTTCATTTGATTCTTGACAGGCGCAAGGCCCAGCAGCAGCAGGGAGCACTCCCGTCATTATTCGGAATCGAGCCGGCGAACGCCAATCGCCAACATCCACGCGACTTTTCTGCGGAGAGTAGTAGTGGGGAGAAGCGAGAGACCGCTGCAGGAACCGTTAATCGCTGAAGATCCCGACGCCTTTCCTGTAACTCGTTGGTCGTTGTTCGACTCCTGTGCTCCCTCGCACGCGGGCATGATTTGCGCGCTGCTGTGGTGTGGCCTGACGGACGTCCCTGGCGGCGCGCGCATTGCAGACCGCTGTCGAATGCGAAAACTTTTGCTTCCAAGGAAAAAGTATTGAGTAGCGCGTGCGCGGCGCGCCATGAGATCATGCCGACATGAAGGCGAGTGGTTGAAAACCGTTAGCATCCGGGGCGAGAACGGGAACGGACTAGCGCGGCGGGTGGAGATGAGACTGCGCGAGCCAAACGGTGATTGGGTTAGCACTATCCCGGTAACATTGGCCGCACAGACACGGTTGTGAAACCAATTTGGGCGGCTCTCATATACAGCACTGCTTGTCCGCCGCGCGCTACTCTGAACGCCTGCTCCGCCGCCCTCTCTCACGCCTGATCTTCACCATCGCCGGTGACGCTGCCGACCACCCACACTCTTTTGAATCGGCCTCCGCCATACGCTCATTTGCACCATACAACAACACTCACTTGAACGTCTAGACGACGTGTCACACGCTCGTGCAGCTTCAACGACAGTCCTTCTCGTGCTTTCGCCGTTAGATTTCCAGCGCAGACCAGCATATTCCATTGGACCTGGAGTCAAACGAGACAGTATCAGCCATCGCCTAGAAGTCGACAAGTCTCGCAGCAGAAGTCTCAATCAACACATCGTCTTGGCTCACGCAACGACTTGTGTTTGATCGGCAAACATCATCGCTATCGACGACATCCATCATCAAAACGATCGACGTCAACGGAAACAATCGAGCATTCCGGCTTTTCGTCATCTTGCATCGATTCCAGATCTTCCAAGAGTACCAGCTGCCCGGATAGACTCATTCCATCATGCGATTCTTGGAGTTTTCGGCGCTCGCCGCCGGTCTCGTCGCTGCTGTTCCCCATGAGGTCCAGCCATATGGTGCAATGACCACCAGCGCACCAGTGACGTCCGCAACGACGACCCAATACACCACGGTAACGGTGTTCCGTGTGGCGACGACCATTACAGCGACACGCAACGGCACCATGGCGACATACGAGAGCACGAGCACTGAAACCTCACCACTCGCCGCAGCGACAGCTCCGTACCGCACAGGTGCATTGTACGGCTACGGCAACAGCACAGCAGTCGGTACTGGCGCGTTACCGAGCGCGACTTACTCAGGCCCTGCCTCAACTGGCGCTGCCGGCAAGTTGAACGTCCAGGCTTTCGGCCTGGCCGCTGCTGTCGGCGTCATTGGACTTCTTGTCTGATCTTGTTGAGCATAACAAAATATCACTTGATATGGTTTCTTGCATGAATCTGAATTGGCGACGATTTCGATTTCATTGCCCTCTTTGGCAGCTTGCCGCATTCCGATGTTGTTACGAGATTACGTGTGACGGGAGCGAATAGCTGTTGATTCTTTCTGTTTGGCCACCTTGGGCAAGCGAGATCACCAACATGGACCGCCGTTGTGTTTTTGGAGCGCTGATCGACGACGAAGAGATACCACCATGTTTTTGATTGTTTTTGCGAGTTCTTGTGTGTAGTTTCAACCTATTAGGTCAGACAAGAGAAATTCGGAAAGGTGCTTACTAGTACTATGAACACTCCATGTCTCAATCCAAAGCTACCCGTAGTCCTCGTATCCATCTCGGTCTTGTGGATTCGTGAATGGATTTCGCGCAGCACCTTTACACAGGACATGATGAAGTGAAGTGGGAATATGGAGTATAGACTCGAGGAGGATCAGCAGCCGGTGATGGAACGGCACGGCGTGGTCGTGGGGCAAGTGACGTGCAGTCCTGCAGCGCACACGAATCTAATCCACTATCGACAACAACGCACGAATAAGTCCTTGCTTCTTGACAACCACGTACGGCGCTGCACATGTCGCACCAGATCGACTCTGACTCGAGAAAATCTCCGAATCACGCCATCCATTATTGTACGCGGAAAATAATCTCGAATCACGATGCAGCGAGTCAAGAATGTAGACTATGATGAGGATGACCTATACTCGGACGAAGAAGGCTATGAAGATGGACAGGACGCTCAAGGATACACAGCGGAAGACAAGGACAACTTTGCCAACTTGACGCCGGTTGTGCGTGCAGAGCTCGAAGAAAATGGCATTCAGGCCACATCGGCACAGATTGAAGAGGCGCTGTGGCATTACTACTGGGATGTGGGCAAGAGCGTAGCATACCTCAAGAACTCGAGAACACCCCGGCAATCACAACCGCAGCAGCAGCACGAATCTAAGAAGAATAAGCCTAAGAGCAAATTCGACGAGGCTCAGCAGAAAAGCGCGGACATAGCAGGTGAGCCAGAGACTGTTCCTTCATTTCTCTCAATCGGACCACCCATACTGGATGCATCAGCACATGCAGAAGCAGATCGATGCGCGCACTTCCTAACGAAGCCTCGACAACCTTTCGCCAACCATCTCCCAGCAGAAGCGAAGATGTTGCCTCCCAGATCAGCTGCGGAATGGTTCAAGGATACACCGTGGACCAATGTTCCGGACGAGGACTTGGCCAGCATAACAGCTACTCGACTAGTGCGTCCAGCGCCTCGTCTTTTAGGAGGGTCGTCGAAGCTTGCAAAGCTTGCTGAGGAGAGAAAGAGGAAAGCTGCGGCAAGTCAGCAATCGCCGCAGCCGACGTCAAATGATGCACTCAGCTCCCTAGATCGTCTCAGCCGAGCGAATGATGGGAAGGAAAATTCTGTTCCCGTGCCAAAAATGGAGCCAAAGAGGTATCCCATTCGCAGGAAGAAGGAGCCTTCGCCTCCACCACGAGAGCCTACTCCGCCTCCAGAAGAACCCAGGGAACTCCTGCCTGATCTACGCGCATCGCCGACTGCTTTCGGCCAGACTCTTTCTACAAGCCCGGCATCATTCAGCGGAGCACAGGTGATGACTTTACAAGATCTGCTTGGAAGCAGCTCTGCTACAAATCCATTCGAGGGTCCATCGCCTGATGACGTCGTTTCCAGAGCGCAAGAGCGTAGCAAAGGATTGAACAAGTAATCGTGCTGACTGAAAAATTCACCAGAGAAAGCAAAAGCTACACAACCAACGAATGGCCTGGCGAAGAAGACTGAAGCACTAAAGCTGGACGCAACATCAGCTCCGGCGCAGCCTAAGCTCAAAAGCAAAGGCCTCGATGTGCCATCGATATGGGACAGGGAGAAGTTCAAGCGAGGGTCTGCAGCATTTGTTGTCATCGGCCACGTTGACCATGGCAAGAGTACGCTCATGGGCCGCCTGTTGCTCGATACAGGCGCAGTGACACAACGAGACATAGATAAGTAAGTAGAGATGCTTGTGACCCGCTACGTCTGCAATTCTGACAGCAATAGATACAAAAAGCAAGCGACAGAAATGGGCAAGGCGTCATTTGCGCTGGCGTGGGTTATGGATACTGGCTCGGAGGAGCGTGCTCGTGGCGTCACTGTAGATATCGCCCAGCATCACTTCAGCACAGACAGTATGGACTTCACCATTCTCGACGCGCCGGGACATCGCGATTTTGTGCCCAACATGATTGGTGGTGCATCGATGGCAGACCTTGCTGTTCTTGTTGTTGACGCAAATCAACTAGAGTCAGGGATGAAAGGGCAAACGAGGGAGCACATTCTACTGGCACATGCGGTCGGCTTGCGACGCATAGTCGTAGCCGTCAACAAGCTGGACGCTACTACACCAGCCTGGAGCGAGGAAGCCTTTCGAAATGTGAGGGACGAAGTTCTCAAACTGCTCGCGAAAACTGGCTTCTCCAGAGACAACATAGCGGTCATCCCTTGCAGTGGGCTGAGCGGCGAGAACGTTGTCTCTGCTCCCTCAGAACACTCGGAGGCAGCCTGGGTTCGGGCGAAACATCCTACGTTGTTGCAACAGCTAGAGAAATCATCAGCATCGTCCAATGTCTCGGTAGAGCTTGTCAAAGCACCAGCTCGCATGCAGATTGCGGATGTTTTTCGAGGCGGGATTACCAATCCCATTTCAATCTCCGGGCTGCTACGTAATGGTAGCCTGCAGACAGGCGACACAATCATCGTTCAACCCAGTGGAGAAAGTGCTTCGATCAAGGGTATTGAGGTTCGGGGAACGAGTAAAGAGTGGACAGTGGCTGGGCAAATACCGACTCTGCACTTACAAGACATCGACGCACAGCATTTGCGCAGTGGAGACGTCGCCTGTGGAGAAGAGAAGGCTGTGAAGGTTGTCAAGAACGTCATTGCGCAAGTGACTGCTTTCGAACCTTTACTGCCACAAGAAGCTGATGTGCACATTGGGCGTCTTCACGTGCCGGGGCTTATCAGTCAATTGTTCAGCACAATGAACGCTAGAGATGAGGTTATCAGGAAGAAGCCCAGAATTGTCAAGGCTGGCCAAAGGGCTGTCATCCGGCTGGGCCTTGATGATGGTGTGCCGCTGGAAGCTGGCGACCGGATCGTGCTGAGGAGTAAAGGCAACACCATTGCTGCAGGGACAGTCCAGCAAGTAGGCAGCTAAATCATGACAAATTATACTTCAAAACATGTCAATACAAACGGTCGGAGTCCGTCTCTCGATTGTGAAATATTGAATACTGTAAGAGCGTCATTTCGGTTCGCACGTGGTAACACGGCCGCCCTGCACATGCCAAGCCAATGATGCCCGACCCTGACCCTGACTGTATTGACGTCCGGGAGCGTTCTTTCAACCCGACCTCACTTTCTGGACGATTTGTGAACGTGGTCGTGCAATACGCTGCAGCAGTCAGCGGTTTGGATCTGTTCATCACATTGGAAGCACTGGCCTCCCGATCGCTGGGTCACTGTCTAGGCTGCAGGAACACCTTTACGTATTGCATCTACAATCGCAGAGACCACCGCCAAAATGTCTAGGCGGCCTGGAGCAGGGCCAGATAAGGCAGAGCAGAACCGCGCGACGCTCAAGCAGCTGGTCAAGCTCGAGTCGAACAAGAGCTGCGCCGACTGCAAGCGAAACAAGCACCCGAGATGGGCGAGTTGGAATATCGGTGTGTTCGTCTGCATTCGTTGCTCTGGCATCCACCGCGGGATGGGCACACATATCTCGCGTGTCAAGTCCGTAGACCTTGACTCCTGGACAGACGAACAGATGCAGAGCATGCTACGGTGGGGCAACGCAAGAGCGAACAAGTATTGGGAACACAAGCTGGCTGAAGGCCATGTACCCAACGAGGCCAAGATTGAGAACTTCATTCGTACAAAATACGATAGCAAAAGATGGTGCATGGATGGACCAATACCTGACCCGAGCACGCTGGACGATGGAGAAGATAACGATGATGTGCCGTTGAACGTGGTGCAGCAGCAAGTCAAAGAGCGTGAACGAAGCGCGAGTATCAGGAATGGTCAGGCTCCAGCTGCGGGCATACCACAGCCACCAAGGCAGAGGCAACCACAGCCAGATTTATTTGGTGATATACCTGAACCTACTGTGAACCAACCTGCTCGACCTAGCACTACGGAGCCAGCTGTGAGCAGACCTGCGCCTCCCAAAGCTGCTGCAAAGCCGGGTGAGAGCTTACTAGGACTCGATTTCTTCGGTGGAACGCAATCTGCTTCACCAGCACGACCCTCGAGCACTGGACCGAACGCGGGTGGCGGTAGGACTGATCTGAAGCAATCTATCCTGTCACTGTACGCTTCAAAGCCCGCGCCTGCGCCATCGCAGCCTGCAGCCAGCGCCTTTTCAGGTATGCAGTCGCCCATGCAGTCTCCTCTCACGTCTCCCACCCAATCCAACGCACAGGCGCTTGGTGGGCTTGGAGACGCCTTTGGAGGTCTTTCATTCAACAGCCCGCCCGCCCAAGCGAAGCCAGCGCCATTCTCCAACTTTGCGCCTCCAAGTGGACACTCACGGCAAGCATCGACCCAGAAGGCTTCAACGCTGAGCGGAGGTGGTTTCTTTGATGCTAAGCCAGCTCCTCCGCCCAAGCAGACATCTCCAGCACCCGCCCCTGCCAATAGACAAGCAAGCAACAGCTTTGGGGCTGATTTTGGCGATTTCTCGTCTGCCGCGCCTGTCACGTCGGCCAAGAGTCCACCCGTGAACACTAGCAGCATGGGTGATCTCTTTGATATGTCGGCACCTGCACCGCCACCCAAGCCTGCTGCGCCAACAAACAACCCACCTCCTATTCAAACGGCAAAATATTCTGCGTTCAACCTCTCTCAGCCAGCACCTGCACCAGCCGCTCCAAAGCCAGCTACCACGACAACATTTTCGAATGCCAATGTCTGGGATTCAAACGATGCTTGGGCAACGCCAGACCAGCCCTCAACAGCCGCCGCTATTTCAAAGCCAGCTCCGCAACGCTCATCGATATCTTCGCCATCCTTCAAGTCCAATCCAGCACCGGCTGTAACTACGTCCGCTTTTGACTCAGGCTGGGGCGATGCAGAAGCAGCGAAGCCGGCCAACACGTCGACCAGCGTTGGCGGGTTCAGTGTCCAGCAGGATGAAGAATTCGGAGGATGGTCGCACGCAAGTCCCGTAGCACAGACTCCGGGCGGTGCAAAGTCGGGCGGCGTTAATAATACTGACGACTTGTTTGGCAACGTCTGGGGATAGACCGTTCAGACGTTGTTCTCTTGGCTTTGAAAGCCACGAAGCCGGATTTAAGTACACGAAGACATTTGCACACGAAGCGTAGGCTCCTTCGATATAAGTTGTGAACATGTGCGTATGCATGCATTCGTTCCCCATATCGCGTGATGCCATTCATGCTGTGTCGTGCTTTCCTTGAATATCTTCCCCACCAACTCGTATGACTGATGAACTCCGCAACTCCTCGCTAAAACATGTCTTGACATTGCTTCCTTGTCACTCCGAGTGCTGCTTTAGAAAATCCAACTCAGTATCCAATACGCCACCATAACCACAGCGATTATGATAGCCGCGAGTTTAAATATGGCCACCTTGTTTCCCTGTCCTGCCATGACCCCGAGCCTCCTCGCGGATCCTTTCAGAGAAGTCGTCATTGATGAGAAGGTATCGGAGGTGGAGTCAAGGACTCCTTGATCGCGCGCATTGTCGTAGATGTCGATAGTCACGCTACGAAGTTGGGAGACTTTGGCGGAAAGGGAGGAGAGAGAATCGTTGTTTTGTCTAGAGGGCGCTTGTCAATAGGTTCTTGTAGGATGGAATGGGACTGCTGCTTACCTTTCGCGCTCGTACGCTTCAGACATGCTGGGCTAGGCAGGGTACGGCAGGGCAAGAGGAGAGGGTGTGAGAGTGAAGGGTTGATGTCGAGGGTCGTACTGTGAACGCTCGTCGGTAGTAGACTCCCACGACAAGGAACTTCGGTGGCTTCGGAACGGCACGGCAGCGCGCGCGTGCGTTCGGTCATCAGCTGCTCCGCAGTTTTTCCAAGCCATTGCTACGCTACGCTACGCTACGCTACGCTACGTAATATGCGTGTGGCTGTGTTCGACACCCATCTTGCCCTGCCATCCTGCACGCCTGCAAGACTCCTACTGTACACGCAATGCGCGTCGCGGGCGAACTGGATTCGCGGTGACCAGGCGGCAGCGACAAACATTGGATCAGCTTACAAGTATTCGTGCTGCGATCAGAAGCGTTTTGCGACTGGGAGAGTGCAAACACCACAGCCGCCCGCCCGACATGCCGATCCTCAACAACCCGCTGCCGTCGTCGATGCGCAGTAAGTCCATCGCGCTCCGCTCATACCATACCACACGCTGCCACAGCTTTGGATCTGACGTGGTAAACCACAGGTGAATGCAAGAAATGCGGTCGCATCCTCGCCTCGTTCATCGATCCTCGACAAGCCTTCGGTCCAGACAAAGTCATCCCGCCATCGATCCTCGCCAATGCAAAAGGTCTCGCCATCCTCACGGTCTTCAAGGCCGGCTTCTTGGGCTCGGGTCGATTCGGTAGCGGCGTGGTCGTTGCTCGTCTAGCTGACGGAACCTGGTCTGCACCATCAGCTATCGGAACAGTAGGCGGCGGTTTTGGAGGTCAGATTGGATTCGAGCTGACTGACTTCGTCTTCATCCTCAATGATGCCGCTGCGGTAAAGACCTTCGCTCAGGTCGGATCTTTGACTTTGGGTGGAAATGTCAGTATTGCTGCTGGACCCGTCGGCCGCAATGCCGAGGCTGCTGGCGCTGCCAGCTTGAGGAGCGTATCTGGAATATTCGCATACAGTAAGACCAAAGGCTTATTTGCAGGTGTCAGTCTGGAGGGCAGTGTACTCATTGAGCGGAGAGATGCCAACGAGAAGATGTACAACCGGAAGCTCACAGCTCGTGAACTTCTGGGAGGAAATGTGCCTGTACCACCTCAAGCTGAGCCATTGATGCGCGTGCTGAACACGAGAGTCTTTGCTGGAGCGGGATACAGAGATGATCAGATGTACAACGACGTCCCGGTCTATGACGACGCACATGACGATGTGGTGTGGCAAGGCAGGACTGGAACTGGGTTCAACGAAGGTGTGCGGACGGATCGAACTGGTAGTTTTGGACAGGCGCCACAACGAGCTTCGACCTTTGATGAATACTACGGCAGCCGCGCCAACCCAAACGAGACTTTCGATTCCATGCAGACTCGCAGTCGGTCATCAACGCTCGGTGATCAGTCAGATTACACTTACAGCGACCGGAAAGGCCCAGCACCTGGCCGGCCGTCAGCACCTAAGCCTGCGTTCGGAAGCACTGGCAAGTTCCCAACCGCTCAGCCTGGGCAAGCTATTGCGAAGTTCACATTCGATGCCGACCAGCCTGGTGATCTTGGCTTCAAGAAAGGCGAGGTCATTACCATCGTCAAGCGCACAGAGAACGAAGCAGATTGGTGGACTGGCCGGATTGGTGAACGCCTTGGAATCTTTCCCAGCAATTATGTCGAGCTTGTATAGACCACAGAGGCATCACGAAGTGGAATGGAACGCCTTGGCTGCTTGGATTCACGGTCTCCTATACCCATGGCTGCGCAGATACGACTTTGGTTTGATGCAGTTACTGAGAGGCCGTGCATTGATGAGAAATGAAAATTGTAGATAGAGCGACTTTGATGATGAGCTTTCCTTGATATTAGCATAGCGTACCTGTACTCCTGGGTGGCAGTAGTGCTCTACCGTCTTGCAGCTGGACATCATCAAGTTACCACTCGTGTGCCTTCGCCATCAGCGTCCTGCCTGCTCGGACCGCAAGCTGGTCCGTGAAAGTCCAACCACCTCGCACCCCCACTTCCCGCGAGACAATGTGATCCACGCTTCAATGTGTATTGTGCCACTCATCAGTCAATGAAACAATCGAAGCATTCTCTAGTTTTTTTCGACTCGCTATCCTTCTGTCAAACGTAACGCATCCCTCTCCACAAGCAGTCCAGAGGATACGACGCAGCGCACATCCCTTTCTCGGCGATGCAAGCAATGTCACGAAGCGGCCATAGACCAGTAGACAATAAAGCGCCTATTGAAGCCAGAATGAATGCTCGTTTCGCTGCGATTGAAACCAGCATAGATGGCATTGGCGAAGGTGGGTAATAATCCCAGCACAATTCGACCATAGCTAGCTAACATTGCAAAGCGTACAACCAAGTCGCAGAAGGTTGCACTGAGATTGAGAGACGACTCGAGGGTCTGGAGAATTCACTCGCAGATGTTAGAAGTCGTCAGCATGAGACAACGTCGTCGGTCAAGCAAGTCAAGGCAATCAAGCAAAAAGTCGATTCGATCGAATTCGATATCAAAACTTTGATCAGCGGACGTCTGGACGAGCACGACAAGGCCATCAAAGATCTTACCCGGAACGCTCAAAGTCAGGGACCGAAGGATGTCGATGGGATCTTGGAAAGTGTACTCTTACGACTACAGCAGCTCGAGAAGACTCCCCCTACAACGTCCACCTTGTCAACCACTGCTCTAGCTCAAGCCCTTCTCGATCGTCTCAAGAAGGACGAGACTATCGAAGAGGAAGAGCTTGCTCTGGGACTTCGGAAAATCCTGGGCATACAGACGTTTCGGAACTTCTTGCGGGCCAGACCGAAGTTCCCAGAACTTGCCAGACCAAGTGACGCAGAATCAAGCCGATCACCACAGCGAAGACCCAAATTCCCAGGTGGAATGCCGAAGAAGGCGCCTTATAGGCTCAAAAAACCAGAGGTTTACCACATCAAATCTCGAAAACATCAGATTCAAGCTGAGAGAGAAGCTCGTGCGAGAAAGAGGAAACGATCATCTTCAAAGTCCAGCTTGCCTGCTGCTGCTGCTGCTGATAGTGATAATGGTAATGATGCACGCTCCGCAGGTGTGAGGCGTTCTCGGGTCCTGTCGTCGAGACCGGAGACAGTTGAAGACCCAGTGATTGATGAACGGTTTGGCGAGGGTGGACAGCAACGTCGGCGGTCAGGTAGAGCATCCAAACCGGCACAATTAGCTGCTGGAACTGTCTCGTGGGCTCAAGCGAGGGTGTTGAAGAAGCAAAGGTTGGGTCGCGCTTGATCTGCGCATTGTGCGGTTTGAACTTCTTCCTTCCCTCAGACGTATTGCTTTAGCGCAGGCGTTTGGAGCCTTTGGGCCCGGAAACTGTACCAGGTACTATGAGCCATGCTAGGCATTTCGGAATGGACCTCTCGGACAGCCGATCGTGTATCGGTTTGAATTCTCTACAGGGGCACTGTTAATGGATTCATGACACTAGTACCACCATCGACCACAATATTTTGTCCTGTAATATAACTTGAGAAGCCAGAGGCGAGGAAACCTGCTACTCTTCCAACTTCAGACGGCAGTCCTGCTCTTTCCAAACCTACCATCTGCTTCTGCACCTCTTTCGATTGTAGTCTACTCGGAGGTAGCTGATGCTCCAGACCTCTTCGATCCAGATTCTGCAGATCCACCCCGATGTCGATTTGTCCTGGACTGATACAATTGATTCTTACTAGAGTGCCTTTCAGCGTGGCTACTCCAGCTTTTACGACTCCTAGCGCAGCATGGCTCGACATTGTAAATGCTGGACCCCAGCAGCCTCCTATCGTGCTAGCAACAGATGCTACTACGATTATGCTTCCGTAAGGTTGGTCTTTCGGTGTAGCGTTCGGGTAGTTGCCTTTGGGGGTCGTCTTCTGCATTGCGGGAGGGGCGTATTTGAGAGCGAAGAAAGGTGCCATGGAGTTGGCTTCAAAGAGTTTGTAGAGGTCTGCTGGTGTCGTTTCGGCGATTGAGGGCGGGCCTAGGAGGCCTGAAGAGGTTACGTAGATGTCGAGCCTGAACATTTATAAGCTTCTGTGGGTGTTTATGCGCCAGACACCATGCCTTACCGTCCCCACGCGTTCAGAACATCATCGATCAGTTGCAACGTATCTTCTTCGTTCGCTAGCTTGAAGGGATATCCGACGACCTTGGTGTTTGGGTAGAGGTTATTGACTTCCTTCTCGAGACTTGCGAAATCGTCTTTGGCCAATGCTGAGCAGGCATATATCGCTGCGGCTCCATGTGCTGCCAGCTCGAGGACGATTGCTCTTCCTATAGGCTGTGTTGCGCCCGTGACGATGCAGACGAATCCGTATAGCTTTCCATCGGATCTGTACGGTGAGAAATCGCTCGATTCCGATGTTTTCTTCCCATTCACTGCGGCCATAGTGTTCGTTTCCTGAGGGTCAGCAACGACCACTTGAAATTCCGGACGGCCATGGCATCAATATGATTGTGTGTTCTCGCATTGCTTTCTGCAAGCTGCAGCTCCTCGGAGACGATCAGCTCGACTGATAAGGATAAGAGCAGGGCCATTGAGTGAGCAGCATCTGGCCGCTCAATACTCGTTCGAGGAGATCAGTGCATTCCTATTTACTTGACCCAAGCAATGTTTCTCCCCTACTTTTGTTCAGATGAGCGATCGAGATATTGCCTTGACCATGTTCATCAGGATGTGAAATAAAGCTCTGAAGATTAGCTGTACGCCCGCCCACTTGCTTCTCTCCACGCAATGCAGAACATATGCTGTTCCGGCCACTTTCGAGAACATGAGGCCGTATACAACTGTGGACCTTGACATGGCATGTGCCCCTGGCGCCGGTGTCGAGTGTGAAAGGAGAAAGCAAAGCACAGCAAGCGAGGGAGAATTGGCATTGGCAAACTAGGAAGTGTTGTGGACCGCGGGCGCGTTCCAAGAGTGGCAGCGCAGAGGTCACCCACGTTCGAAAATTTTCGGCTTGGCGTTGCTTAAAAAAGCGAGCGTCCACCAGCTGAGCTATATCAGCTTCCCCGGATTTCTTGGCATAGATGGGCAGATATATACACGCAAAACCCGAGGACGTTCAGCCAATCAGATACACTACTGACGAGGGTAGTAGATGCGGGCGCCCCGAGGCCCAATCGTTAGACTACGCTTTATTGAGGGCCCCTCCGGGGGAGCAGGGGCTGGCCGGCTACTTACAGTGTTTACTATTCTGTATTCCCGAGTAGGACTGTAATCCCCCGACCGTGTAGCTGATTCTACGCTATAATATAGCACACGTTGAAGCTATACGGGTCGGGAATAGGTACTTCCGGAGGGTGTTTAGTTGGCTTTTTTTTTAAAAAAAAAAGACTAAGGTAGAGGAGATTAACTACGAACAATATCTTATTATTACAATCGTTAAAGCCTAAATTTTAACTACAATCGACGACTATTAGATTTAGAGTCTAGTATTCGGTTAGTATATGTGTTAGTATTAATACGATTCTAATAAAAATTATACTATAAGTCTCTATATATATATATAATATATAAGATAGTATATATAGCAAGGGGAAATATAAACGTGTATATAGAAATTAAATATACTAGTTAAGGGGATATATTTATAATACTAGTATATAATATATTATAAGAGTATTAGGATAGATTAGGACAATATTAGTAGAAACTATACCGTTATTACCGGACAACTTAGTCCGTTATAAACCCTAGATATATTCGAAAATCAAAAAAATATATACGTTTACTTAAATTATAGAATTAGAGCCGCACGAGTTAGTATAATAGTCTAGCAACTTGTTAAGTTACTTAGATAGGAACTCGATAATAGAATTTCCTCTTAGTAGTTATAGCCTATTATAAACGCCGTCTAAGTACAAAACTATATATAGTAGATTAATATATAAAGTACTCTTCCTCGAAAGTTGAAACCTAACTCTAATATAGCGCCGCCTAAGCATAAAACTATATATAGTAGATTAATATATAAAGTACTCCTCCTCGAAAGTTGAAACCTAACTCCGATATAGCGCCGCCTAAGTACAAAACTATATATAGTAGATTAATATATAAAGTACTCCTCCTCCTCGAAACCTAACTCCGGTATAGAACTACTACCTTCTATCCTACTAGCTATTAGGTACTCCTCCGGGGGCCCCTCCGGACGGGGTATAGTAGGCGCTCTTCGCCTCGGTAGTAATATAGGGCTAGGATCCGCCGGGCTAGGTAATAAATCCGGCGATACCGAGCTACCCTATAATTCCTCCTACGTAGTTCTATACCGTAACGGACTCCTCTACCTAGTATCCCTTAAAGACGGCCGGAGGATAGGTAGAATCCGAACCGGCGAAGGATCGATACTCTTATAGAGAGTAGAAGGTATTTTCCTAGTCGAGACTAAAGGAATAGACCTTAGCGAACTAAAGGCTAGACTTTATATACGTATACTACGTAGCGTAGTAGTAGGGCTAGTAATTTCGATAGATAGGAGTTACTTCGTCCGTTCTAGCTAATCTAGATCCCTATCTTTCGTAATATCGGAGATACTAAAAGTAATATCCGACTTTATAAAGTCTTATTCGATAGCGAGGTCCTTATAGGCCCTAACCCTTAATAAGGCTACGTAGAATGCCCCGGGAGATACTTACTTCTCCCTAAGGTTTACGACAACCCGATCTAAAGTTATATTTTACGACTTATAAATCGTAATCGTATAGTAGGTTACTATAGGGAATTGCTCGCGCTATTATATCTCCGTAGTACCGTAAGTACCGCGTGCCCTCCGTACGGGAAAGATAGGTATAACTATACCCTTCCGGGCCCCCCCCCTAGGCGTCGATCTGCTCGTTTAGTCTAACCCTACGAAACTCGGGAAAATAAACGAGTAGATAGCGAAGTATAGTATCCCGGGGACTCTCTACGTCCTCGTCCTAGAGAATACTATATAGTTAGCCGCGGCTACTATTAACTAAACCTATCTCCGTCTAGATATTCTAATATAGAAGTACTAGACATCTAATAACTAAGTATAGCTCGGAATAGAGTCCTTAAAACTCTTTCTCGTTAAGCCGACTACTCGAAATAGAGTCGTGCTTAGCGCTAATACGAAGTATCGGATATTCGCTAGCTAAGAGTTACGTACGATTAAACTGCTCTACCGTAGTACAGTAGGAGTAAAGCCGGATAGCAGACTTAAAGTCTCTCTATATTGCCTCCCCGAAGGGCGTAAACGTACGCTATCTAAGAAGATTATAGTACCTATCTTCTACCTTATTAACCCGGACGGCTTATAGGGCATCCTTAAATTGTAGGGCAGTCTTATCCTACCCGGATTGCCGGATAACCTATAATAAACGTAGCGTATACTTAAAGGCTCGGTAGTAATTACGACCGGAGATATCTATAGCGTTATATAAACGCTTAGTAGTAAAAAGAGCGGTAGCCGCGACGGGCGGAAGCTAATAGAAGTCCCCGGCTAGAAGAATACTAAACCTAGTAAAAAAGTCGGTAGAGGCCTTAGTTTTAGGAAAGATCTCGAATAGGCGCTAATTAATCTAACCTAGTAGACGAATACTAAGTATAGATTTCTCGTTAATTACTATAAAACGCACTCCTTCTAACCGTTAGCGGCAGACCTTTCTAGCCTCGTCTCTAAGTTCGTCTAAGATAGGATCGACTTAAATAGGTAGATTAAAAAAGGAATAAATAGTATAGCTATCGATATTAAACGCCGCTGCCCTAGTAGGGGCAAGTCTAACAATAGGACTTCGAGTACTACCTTTAGTACGCCGCGTAAGAGCCTATAACCGAGCCGAGAGTAGCTCGATTATATAGGACTTTCCGGTACCCGCCTCGCCGTCGAGATTAATTAATAGCTACGGGGCGCCTTTAGAGTTAGCGGGCGCCCCTAAGCGGGTACCGAATAGAAACTCTCGGACAAACTGTTCGTAGTTCTTAATAAAGACACTATATACTACCGCTTGCCCCGGATTTAGTAATAGATAGGCGTTAGATACCTAAGATTCGATATCTAAATTCGAGGTCGAACTTTCCTTTAACCGCCGCTAATAGTTATTCCGAGCTAGCGGTTCGTAAACCTCGGGTATAGTATCTTTAAAACGGCTATAGTAGGGACTCTAGTTAGTAGAAATATTAATACCCCGCTGTCCTAACTCGAGCTCCTCGCGAATCCGATTATTATCGCTAGGATACTCGTTCCTAAGTTCGTTAAATATAGCCTCCTTATCCTCGGTAATAGGATATTCCTCCTCGAACTCGTCCTTAAAATCCTCGTTCTCCTCGGCTAGACAGCCGTAATAGTCCCTCCTAAGTATAGGATACTACGACTCCCGGCGCTCTAATTCCCGGTAGGTAGCCGGCTACGTAGTATAAGAAATAGGCGAGTTTAGGAATCGGAAGGGTAGTACTAGATATACTATCTAAGGGACGTATAGTATAACCTTAAACCGATAGTACTACGCGTACTTTAGATCGCTAGTATCGCTAGGATATAGCGGGATATAGCGAAGAATCCGGTCGGGATTTCTATCCGCTAACCTCGTAGGCGGATTCCGGCCTAGATTAAATCTAGTCGCGAACTCGAAGAGCGAAACAGTAGCGTATACTTCCTATCGATCGCTATACTTTATATAGATCGTCCTACGCGCAGTCTGCTAGGGGTGCCCCTCGCCGAGGTCGTTTAGCCTAAATAGTACCTATTACTCTACCTACGGTCTATAGTCGAGGTTAACGAACTACCGCGTACAATCTACTAAATTATAACCTAGTAGAATAAACGAAACCTCTTATACGGACTAATCTCTTTTAGAAACTAGCTTATTAAGTAGCTTAGCGGCAAGCGAGACTAAGGGCCTCCTATTAGATATATAGGGCAGGATATCCCGTATAAGTTCTAAATAGGGCTTTATAGTAACCTCGGCTTTCGAACAGTACTTAATAATATATTGTAGTACTACCTTAATATCGGTATACGGAGTAAGATCGGTATTCGCTCTCTAGGCTATCGTTAAAAGGGGATTAAAGTAATTAAGGTTCTAATCGTTACACTCGGCAATATATATAACAAACTTGTCGTTATAGCGATTAGAAACCTCGGCCCTCTCTAGGATAGTATACGGAAAGTGAAACCGGTAATATTTCGTAGTATCGGCCGTATCTTATCCCTTCTTACGGCGTAGGCAATAATCGTTATACGAGTGCCGCTAAAGTCGGTTTACAAGATCCGAGAGAAACTCGAGATTGTTTTCTATTTCCGAGGTATCCGAATTTATAGCACTACGGCTAATAGGGGCACCCTACCGACTAGTATCCGGATTTAAGGCAACGATATATCTATCCTAACGTATAGCAAGTGCCGAACGCCCCTCGTTAGTAGTAACACTAATCGATAGTAGCTCGTCTATCTAAAGAAAAAAGTACGCGTAAATACTACCTCTCCCTTAAAACTTAAACCGAATCTATAAGTTAGATACCCTAAATTTAGGCTCTAGGATAGTCTTAAACAAGAGCTTTAACCGACGCTTAAATAGATCTACTACGATATACGGATAGTCCTTAAGAAACTCCCGTACTAGATAGATAGAATCGGCCGAACTACCTGTTTTCTATTCGTTATAGAACGGACTTAACCGAAGTAAATAGTCCTACTATAGATCGGCGGGACTATAGGTTCTAAAAAGCGCCGGATATCCTAGAGACCGAACTATCGCTTCTAGTTCTATTCGGCGGGCGCCTATATATAGCCTCGTACTAATTAGGGACCGCCCGTGCCTTATAATTATATCTAAAATAGACTTAGAATCCGGGGACTCCGGGTTTAGTAAGGCCTCCCGTAGTTGCTCCTTTATAAGGCTATTAGCAACTTCGAGACTACGGGCAAGGTACGTAGACTAGCTACGAGTTAAGCTTCGGTAATAGATATTAAATACCGTATACCGCTAGCTAGTATAGGAACCAAATCGACCGTCGTAATAGTATAGTAGGGCTTAAATATAGTCCTTAAAACTAACTATCCTTTCGCGAGGGCTATAAAAATCGCCCTACCCTATAGGATATAGGTATAGAAAGGCAAGTAATAGAAGGCTACTATTAGTATCCTACTCGTCGATAGGTCGCGCCTATAAATAGGGCTACGTTAAGTAGGGTAGACTGCGAGGCTAGGCTAATCGATATAGACTCGTCCCGGGGGGTCCCTAGCTAACTTCGGTCGGATTCTAGGGGCCTACCCGGCTAACCTCGGGATTATCCCCCCCTACTATACTCTCTATAGACCGTAGGTTATCTAGTAGGGTTTGATTAGGATCCCGGGTTTGCCCTAATTGCGGGATAGTAGCGGTTTTAATAGGAAATTCCTCGTCCTCGCTAGTAGTATCTAAATATTATAGCCGATCGCTAGTAGTAGTTTTATCGGACTCTACTAACTCGGTTTGAATTTGACCTAATACGCTATTATCTTACGGAAGCTAAGATAATAGCGTAGGGTCTATTTCGATATTAGAATATCCGGAATAATTATCCTTTAAATACTCTAACTACAACTTAATAGCCTGCCTACGAACGCGGAATTCGCGATTAAAGGACGCAATCTTATTAGTATTTAGGTTCCGAGGCCTAAGTAATAGTATATCTACCTTATTAGGTAGTCGCGGCAGTTTGTTATAAATAGAGACTATATCGCGAAGGAAATAAGCGATATATCCGCGGTACTTATACTACTAGCCCCGGACCGTAAGTACGTTAACGGTAGTATAGACCCTAGCGATTAGGAGCTGTTCTATATCGCTAAGCTTAGGCAAATCTACCGGTAGCTCGCCTAGGTCTATATTATTTGCCTTAGAGAATAGGGGAATTCGAGAGGGGTTCGACTTAATAGCCTTTAAACAAGAGCTATAAGCGCCGGTAGTAGGATCTAGCTTAAGATCTAACTAGCGGCGGGGGCATATTTAATACCGTATCTAAGATATAGTATCTCCCTATCGGCTAAATTATATATACCGGTCGAAGTCGGTATTAGATAGAGCCGGTCGAGTACGACGTTATTCTAGTGTTTCGGCGTTTTTAAGGCTAAGATTACCCTTATCTAGTTCGCGAGTAGCCTAGGCTACCTCGCGAATTTAATTAAGAGAACGCCTATTTATTCGAGACCTCGACGACTCGGAAGCCCTACTAGAGCTAGGAATCGTAGAGGGAAAGATACCGTATTGCCGGTAGTAACTATATTCGAGACTACCGGCCTAAAATTCCGATCGGGTAGTAAAGTAGCTACCCGTTTCGCACTACTTTAGCTTAGTAGTAATATCCGAAATACCGGGATTCGAATAATACGAGTAGAGGGTAGAATTAACTACCCGATATTCTCTATAGGGCCGAGGTATATTACAGCCGCTATAGGTAAATAAATTTATATCGCGGGCAAGTAAGGGAGCCCTAGTAGATCGTAACGCCCGATTTGCGCGGTCCTCTCTCGCGATAGCCCGTCTTTGCTCCCTTTTAATAGAGGTTTCGTCCCGACCTCTCCGATAAATATTAGGGGCTTCTACGTTAATAGTAGGGCTACGCGAACGCCTTTATAGCCGCCTTTTGCGTGCCTGTTTCTCGCGATATATAAGATAGGTCTTATAGGACTACCTACCCTCTCGATTAAAATCGCTTAGAGGTCGTTGTATTTTATACCTCGAATATTGTTTTTATACTCGATCCCGAGTAGTATCCGAATTAGAATCTATATTATATAGATCCTAGGTAAATTTCGATCTAGGACCGTAGTAAATGTACCTAGTTTCCCTCGGCGAAAGGGGTTTTTAAAGGTATACTCCTTAACGTATATAAGATAGTAAAATAGTTCCTTTAAAGAATCTAAAATACTACTCCTATATATATATCCTCCGAACGTGCTAGGATACGATTTCTATATAAGGCGGTTCCGCTCCTAAAGTAGGTCCGCTAGCCGGCTACTTTTATATAGGAAACTCTTACTTCGGGGGCGACCCTACCTCGCGAGCGCTCTTAAAACGCGCGCAACTCGTAGACTTAGCGAAAATTGTACGTCTAGTATAAAAAAAAGTCGATATACCTACTAGACGCCCTAGAGCCTTACTATAGCCCCTCCGATTAGGCTAATATTTAGTACCCTATAGGCTAGTATATTAGGGCGCCTCTAGACTAGATAGCTATAGAATACGGAGTATCCTATATATATCTCGATAAATACTAATCCGATTTCAATAAAAATTACACCGTTAGAACCGCGCGGGTCGGTTCTATTAAACGTGAAATTTTTATAGAAATCGACTACCTTCGAATTTAGTATTAGTAGGTATTAGCTAGTATTAGCTCCAACTTCGGCGGTTAATATCTTAATGAATATTAATCCGATTTCTATAAAAATTACACCGTTAGAACCGCGCGGGTCGGTTCTATTAAACGTGAAATTTTCATAGAAATCGACTACCTTCGAATTTAGTATTAGTAGGTATTAGCTAGTGTTAGCTCTAACTTCGGCGGTTAATATCTCAATAAATATTGATCCGATTTCTATAAAAATTACACCGTTAGAACCGCGCGGGTCGGTTCTATTAAACGTGAAATTTTTATAGAAATCGACTACCTTCGAATTTAGTATTAGTAGATATTAGCTAGTATTAGCTCTAACTTCGGCGGTTAATATCTTAATAAATATTAATCCGATTTCTATAAAAATTATACCGTTAGAACTGCGCGGGTCGGTTCTATTAAACGTGAAATTTTTATAGAAATCGACTACCTTCGAATTTAGTATTAGTAGGTATTAGCTAGTGTTAGCTCTAACTTCGGCGGTTAATATCTATAAGGGTTAGTAGCTAAGCAGTAAGAATGTATACGAAACTTTGAACTAAACTAAAGGGAGCACTAAATTAATATAGCTACTATCTATATAAGACAAACTACGAAGAAAGGAAGAAAGGTACTTTAGAGGGAGAGCCCCTTCCTTAGTATTCCGCCCTACGGCCGTCTAGCGCGTCCGACGCGTAAGCGTAAGTACGTATATCCTACTTGTCCGCTGTCTCGTAGCGCCTTTATCTCCTAGCTAACTAGCGTAGCGCGCGTATACAAACTCGTTTAACCGCTCTTAAGCAAATATATTTCTCCTAGCTCTTCCCTACCTTCCGGTTCCTTCCTACTACTCGGATCTATCCTACGACTCTATATGTCTCGCTTGCTATCGTCCGTATATACGTACGCGTAGTTTAGTATAGTCCCGTCGTTCGTATATTAATATATAACGTATTATTCTACTATATACGGCCTCTACGGGAGTCCCTAAGATATTACGTTATACGGCTAAGTAGGCGACCTAGGCGTCCTAGGCGACCTAGGCGTACTAGGCGTACTAGGCGTACTAGGCGTACTAGGCGTACTAGGCGACCTAGGCTAACTAGGCGACCTACTTCGCTAGGGGCCCCTACTACTAAGGTAACTTAAATCCGATATTACTTTATAGTATAGCGGCTAGCTTATAGGACTTGTCGGTGCTTTCTAGGTAGCTACTATAATAGTAGCCCCCCCCTCGTTCTACGCGGAGTTCCTATAACGCTAAAGGAGGTCCGTATATAATAGGTGCTAGTGTTCTTATCCTAGTTCGGGTCGGAGACCTTAATCTAAATTCTATTCGTACGCTTCTCGGAGAAAATGTTCCGGGACAGCTCCTTCTATTGTCGTATAGTCGGTATAGTCTCGTAGGAATTCCTCGATTGCTTCGCGGGCGAAGATAATATAGCGTAGAGGTTCCTAGGTCGTATCCTCGTCTAAGTACCCCTCCTATTATACCTCTCCCTATAGCCCGGGAGGGTTAAGATTTCCGAAATTTGTATTACTAAAGCTCTATCCGATAATCGCCCGCACTGTGCCTAAGGTAGATTCCGGCTCGTCTTCGGCCTAATCGGTAGCCTCGGTAGCTTCCGGTATTAGCGGGATGTCTTCGGAATCTGCAATTTCTCCGGCGGTTCTTAGGTTAATAACGTGTTTAACCGGGTAAATATTAAGATTTTCTAGGAGATCTAGTTCGTATACGTATATACCGATTTTCTTTATAATTCGGAAGGGTCCTAGATTTTTCTAGTCGAGCTTTTTCGAAGGTCGGTTAGTTCTAATATATCGTAAGTCGAGGTAGACGTAATCTCCGACCTAGTAATCTAGCGCGGCGCGTCTACGCTAATTAGCGTAGTACTTATACACTTCTTAGATATACCTTATCTCGTCCTAGAGCTCTTAGTAGGTCTAGGCTATTTAAAGAGCGAAGGTATCGGCGTCTCTTTCCGGATCGTTTGCTAGGGGCTCTAGTTCGATCTCTATCGGTTCTATACCGGTTCGAGGGTAAAATCTAGTAGAGGCGTAGAACGGCGTAGTCTAAGTTATAGCCGACTCCTAATTGTTAATAGTAAATTCAATAGAAGGCGTTAATCTTAGCTAGTCGTTTTAGTAGTAATTATAGAAGTACCTAATAATTTGCTCGATCTACGCGTTAGCCCGTTCGGTTTGCCCGTCGGTCTACGGGTAGTAAGCCGTTAAAAGGCGCGCTTAAATTTTTAATCGTTCGTAGAGGCGCTTCTAGAAACGGGCAACGAAATTCGGGCCGCGATTAGATACAATTAATTCAGGTAGGCCTATATCTTTCTATACGTCCCGGTAGAAGACCTAAGCCGTATTCTTTGCGGTTAGGCTACGGGCATTTAATACCTTCTTACGTTTTATAAGGCGGCAAACTACGACTAGCATATTTTAAAACTAGAGGCCGTTAAAGTCGGATCCTTTCGGTAGGCCTATAATAAAATCTATTAAAATGTATTACTATAGTCGTAGAGGGACTTTAAGAGGTTTTAGTAGCCCTTACGGCTTACGCGTGTCTACTTTCGCTCTACGGCATACTACGTAGTTCTTAACGAATCGGTTAATATCCCGGTATAGATTAGGCTAGTAGTACTACTTCCGGAGCTAAGACAACATCTTAGCTCGACCGGGATATACTATTCCGAGAGGGTTATAAGCGGAACGCATAATCTAGTCGCGTAAATCTTCGAAATCCGGGACGTAGAGGGCATTTCTAAATATTATACGGGGTACTCGCGGTAGAGTTCTACGGAGCTCGTACTCTAAGAGAGAAATATTCTTATATAACCGCTCCTCGTTCTATAAAGCTTGAATTAGACCTTTAGTAAAAGCGTCTTCGGCGTATACTATCGTAAGCTGCTATTCGAGCTAGGTAGGTTCGAGGAGGTCCTATACTTCCTCTTCGCTTTCCTAGTCGCTATCTAAGCTTTCTAAACTCGTATCTTCGTCGTCCGAGCTATCGTCGTCTCCGAGAAAGGCGGGAGCGGCTATTAGTATAAAGGATACTACGAGAGGCTCTAGGCCGGTAAAGTCGTCTCCGAGGAGCTCGTATAGTTCCTAGCTAAGGTTGTACTCCTTAAGGATAGACTGTTCTTTACGCTACGGACTTCGATCTAAAGGCGAGTCTCCGTTACGCCTCGTAAGTACGTCGGCCTATAAGTTTGCTTTACCGGGCGTATACTAAATAACGAAGTTAAATCGGGAAAGAAACTTACTCTAGCGTACCTGCCTACGGCTAAGGATTTTGCTCTTAAGAAAGTAGATAAGGTTCTTATAATCCGAGCTAACCTAGATCGGTAACTTAGAACCTTCGAGTTCTAGATACTATTCTTCGAAAGCCTTAACGATTACGAGGAGCTCCTTATCGTAGATGTCGTAATTACATTCCGCGGAGGACATTTTCTTAGAGAGGTAGGCTACGGGTAGCTACGTATCTTCTAGGGTCGTTCGTTAAAAGAGAACGGCGCTAGTTATACCGTCGGAAGTATCGGTTTCTAGGCGCGTTTCTTTATCGAAGTCGAAGTACTATAGGATCGGTACGGTCGTAAAACTTTGCTATAACTAGTCGAAGGCTTCTTAATAGGCCGGTAACTATTTAAATTTAACGTCTTTCTACGTAAGTGCCGTAAGTAGACGGGCGATTCCGCTAAAATTCTATATAAATCTCCGGTAGAAGTTAGCAAAACTAAGGAAGCCCTAGACTTCTTTTACGTTTCGTAGTACTCCCTAGTTTAGAACGGCTTCGATCTTGCCGGGATCTATTCGAATACCTTCTAAAGAGACAATAAGGCCGAGGAATTTTACCTCTTGCTTATAGAATTCGCACTTATCGATGTCGATATATAGTCTAGCTTCTGCGAGTTTCTTAAGTACCTTTTCGATATGTTCGTAGTATTCCGCTTTCGTTTTGCTATAAATTAGGATGTCGTCTATATACGCCGAGACGAAGGCGTCTAGGAATTCTTTAAGCGTATCGTTAATATATAATTAGAACGTACTAGGTCCGTTATAGAGCCCGAACGGCAAGACTAGGTATTTAAAAAGGCTGTAACGGGTTCGGAAGGCTATTAACTATTCGTCTCCCTTAGTAATATAGATTGCATTAAAGGCGGCGATTACGTCGAGCTTAGTAAACTAGCGAGCCTTCGAAAGGCGTTCGAGCGTTTCGTTTATAAGAGGGATTAGGTAGCGGTTCTTTTTCGTTAACGCGTTAAGGCCCTAGTAGTCTACGTAGAAACGGAGACCTCCGCCGGGTTTCCGGGCAAATATAACTAGCGCAGCTGCTTCGGAGGAACTAGGGCGGATAAAGCCCTTTTATAGGTTGTCTTCTAGGTATTTCTTTAGTACGAGGAGCTTATCTCGAGATATCGAGTAGAGAGAGCCGTACGGCGGCGGCTTACCGTCGATTAGCTCGATTTTGTAGTCGATACCTAGCCGGTACGGTAGCAGAATGTCGGCGTTCTTCTTCGAAAACTAGTAGAGTCGGTGCTAATACTCCTTCGGTAGTTTCGTTCTTAGATCTATTAGTTCTTCGTCGAACTTTCGGATAGCCTTCTCGATATCCTATATTATTATAGCGAAGATCTAAGTGCGTTTATCGCGGGTAAGACGCGAGAAGGCAGCCGCGCTAATAGCGAATATAGTACGATCTTAGGGAGTATCGGAGGTAGAACTAGATTCGTTAAAGTAGTGCTTAGCGTAATGCTTACTCGTAAAGGATAGAGATTCGGAGGCCTAGTCGATAACCGGGTTGTGCTTTTTAAGCTAAGGAAGACTAAGAATAACGGGGTAAGTCTTCGGGAGTTTCGTAAGGAAAAACATAACGTGTTCGGTATATAGGCCGATAGTAATAGATAAGTAGCAGATCTAGGTTACCTTGCCGGCGGCCGCGGTCGTACCGTTAAACATTTCTAACTCCCGAGCGTATATAAGGTCTTAGAACGTTAAGCCGAGCTCTCTCGCATAGTCGTAATCTATAAACGAGTAGCCGGTTGCGCCGTTATTAATAAGAGCTATAGTTTTTAATAATTTCTTTTAATTTCCTATTAACGTTTCTACTACGAAAGGCTAGTAGACTAACTCTTTCTCTATAGCCGAGCTAGAGAAAGGGAAGGTAGTAGTAGATACTCTTAGTTTTAGAACGAATAAACCTTATAAGCGACTATATATAAGGTTTAAGCTTTTCCCTAGCTGCTCGGAGTAGCGCTAGCCGGTAAAGGCGTATCTAGAGTCGTAACATTCGCGGTAGCGACTCGCTATATCGTTAGCGTATTTAGCCGGCCGACGAGAGACAGACAGAGGCGAGTAATATATCCTTTTACTCTATAGTAGATATATTCTCCTACTATACGGCGACGCTACTTCTCTTCTTCCGAAAGCTTACTATTTACTAGGAGCGCGCGTAGACGGGCGCCGAGCGAGGTAGCGCTTAAATCTATCGGATCGGCGGTAGGCTAAGCGCCTAGCGGTATTAGGGCTATAGCCGGAGCTAGTACTAAAGCCGGCGTCTAAGCTATCTATAACTTCGACGGTAGCGTAGCGAACGGCGACGTAAAGCGACTAGTATTCGTACGGGCGCCTCCGCGGTTAGCGATAATTTTCGCGAAGTTTCGAGTCGTATTATCGATACGCGTAAGTAAGGCGTATAGTTCGGTAATGTTTAGATTCTCCGTATCCTTATCGCGGACTTATAGCATTATTTCTTCGCTAAGGCCACGTACTAAGATCTACTTAGCGACGTCCGGGGGGTATTCGGCGTACCTAATCTCGTATTAGAAGGCGGTATAGTATTCTTAGTAGGTCTTGTTTGCTTGCTTAAGTTTGTCTAAGTTTAGACGCGTAGTTTGCTTACGGTCGGGGTCGCCGAAACTAGCGTCGAGGGCCTTCTAGATAGTAGCCGTTATAGTTGTTTCTATATTTTCTAAGAGGCTACGGCAGGAATCGAGGGCGGAGCTACCGAGTAGAGAAAACATAAATCCGGTCTTTAAGGCTTTAGTCGGATAGTAGTCGGCGTTAGCGAGAAAGCGGATCTTAACCTATATCTTAAATTCTTTATATACTTTACGCTTACCGGTAAAGCGTTCGGGGTCGCTTAGCTTCTTACTCTTGTTCGAAGTAGGTATAAATAGGTAAGAGACAGGTACCGCGGCGCCTAGGCGAGTAGAGGCGAGCTACGACTAGAGGCAGCCTACCTCGTCTTTTTTTTCCGCGATAGAAGCATTCGCGTCGCTAAGAGCCGTACTAAGGCTAGTACGGGAAACCGAGAGGAAACGAGTAGCATCTTTATAAGCCTTAAGCAGGTTAACGAGTAGTTCTAGGTCGGTAGCGTAGGCGTAGTCTAGCTATTCGCGCGTAGCGGGGATTTTATTCTATACTAAGCTTAAAAAATCGGGTACTTCGTTAGGTCTTGTGTTTTAAATCTATTCGTCGGGCGTGTCTATCTTAATAGAGGCGTTTTTTAAGGCAGTTCGTAATATAAGGGTTAGTAGCTAAGTAGTAAGAATATATACGAAACTTTAAACTAAACTAAAAGGAGTACTAAATTAATATAGCTACTATCTATATAAGACGAACTACGAAGAAAAGAAGAAGGGTGCCTTAGAGGGAGAGCCCCTTCCTTTATTAGGGCTAAAGAGGCTATACGTGATTAGCATGTGACTAGGCCGAGTGAAGCTAGGGTCTTAATGCCTTAGGTAGGGCTTAGTGCTTAGCGTTAGGCCAACTCTCCTGCCTTCCTCCCTCTCCTCCTAGATCTCTATCGAATACTAAACTGATTCACTACCACCCTATCTACCTACTAACATAACCCTTCTCACATAGTATTCGATCCACCCTTTAAGGGCAGCAGCTAGATAGTCCTTATTTCAAGCTTTTAGTAGTATAGCTACGAAAACCATCGATTTAACTATATTGCGCCCGAAGAACGGGACCTATACGTACCATTCTATCGAAACAACCGTACTAATTATTAAGCAAGGCCTTCTATACAGCCCATTACACTAAGTTAAGCACACTAGACCGATATTCACTAATTCCGCTACATCCGCATCTTAGGGGCTAATAATACATTATTAGTGTCACCCCCTATTACAATAGCCGGCTTATTACGAAGCAACAACAACCGTGCTGCCGCTAGCAGCGCTAGCAATAACAATGCTAGTAGCACAGCACCTACTAAAGTGCCTGCTAAAGCACCTGCTAAGGTGCCTGCTAAAGAGCCTGCTGCTAGGCCTGCCGAAGAACCTGTAGTTCTAGGTAACGACCTAGAATTGCCTGTCGACGATATTCTCAACAATATTGTTAACCGTCGATATAGCTAACCAGCCTTTAGCCCCCAACCAGTAGGGAGACTCTAAGAAGCTACCCAAAACAGGCTTACTGCCCTACGTTAAGAACAACAGCTAAAGGATAATCTCCTCGAGATTCGCCGCCTATAGGAAGCCCTGACAACCACTACTAGACTAGAACTAGTAGCAGTACCTTCCATTCAAAAGAAGGATGCTAAGCTTAAAGACTGTACCGTATTTGATAGCTCTAGCCGCAAGCAGTATAATAATTATATACGTAATTGTAAATTGAACTAGCGGAATGCACTAAGGGCCCTACTAGACGACTATTCGCTAGTCGTCTATGCTATGCAATACATTAATAGAGACCCAAAACGTACCTAGGATAACCATTTCGACTCCCTTACTAATCAGACCGCTGTTTAGTAGCAAGACTATAAGACTATTATGCTAGACACCCTTAGAAATCCTATACTAAGGCAACAACACGCTTAGGACTAATACCTTCGAGCTAAACAAAAGACTAATTAATCGGCTCGCTTATTTGAGGCCTATTTAAAGACCCTTAAGGACGATTTGCTAGCTAAGACCGACTCTATCTAGATTTCCGAAATACGCCCTAAATTGCGATAGGAATTAGTCCTTAAATTGGACCGCCGTCGTGTGTTCGAACAGGCCAACCTAACACGCATTCAATTCATAGTCGAAGTAGAAACAGCCGAACGGGCTGTTTAGCTCTAATAACGACTAGAATCGAGGATCCGACTAGCTAGTACTAATCGCGGCAGTCGTAGTAGCCGCGGAGGAAACTAAGGTTCCTACTATAACAACAATGCTAACAATAGGAACAGTAATAATAACCGTGGAAGAGGCCGTAGCCGCCGGCTATATAGAGGAGGCCGCGACAGGGGCCGTAGAAGGGGCTCGTATCCTTATAACGCTAACCGCTTAACTAACAACAACAGCTACGGCAGTCTACTAACTAGATTGAAGTGCTTCAATTGCGACAGCACTAGCTATCTGCTAGGCTAATACGACAAACCTAGGGATTAGGCCCGAGTCGACCGTGCTGCCGCTAAGTACCGAAAGTACCTTTTAGCAGCCAACGCTACCCCTATAGGCCAACCTTCGAAAAAAGAGTAAGCGCCGTACTAACTGTTAGCCTCGTGCGGCGTAAAACTATCGACATTGTGCTAGCTATTATACATACCTGTCTCGTATCGGACACGCATAGAACTAACTATAAGACTAAGGTTATACTAGATCTAGGAAATTCAGTTAGTGCCCTTATCAGCCATCGCCTAGCTAAGCAATTAGACCTTCGATAACTGCCTAGGACTAACCTGCTAACCCTTGCCTAGTTTAATAACGCTCGGCACTTAACCTACGGAGCCTACTATGTCTATATAGCCCTAAGAGACGACCTCGGCAATAAGCGCCTGCTGAACTTTACTGCCTACGCAGTAGACATAGACAGCCTCCTATCTAAGATTGTTATTAGTAACCCTGTTCTTAAGTACTATACTATAGTTATAGACTTAGGCAGTCAACAATAGCGATTTAGAATCGCTAGGAAAGAGGACATTGAATACATTAATGTTAGCGAGTGCCCTAATAATATTAGGGTCCTATTTATTAGCAACCTAACCCTAGCTAATCCGACGGCCGACCTGCTCGGTAGTAATAACGATAAACTAGTGCCCCCTAATAGCATAGATCCTAAACAACTTAGGCGTATACTAGAACCTATTCGAGAGACCTATATTAATGTGTTTAAACACTACCTAGCATCGACATTGCCTATATTCAAAGAGACGGATTATAAGATTAATATTATAGAGGGCAAGGAGGTTCCTTTTAGACTACTCTACAACCTTAGTAAGCGCGAGCTTACTATATTGCGTAAGTACCTAGAAGAAAACCTAGCTAATAGTCGTATTCGGTATAGTAACAGCCCTGCTAGTGCACCTATCCTGTTCGTACTAAAGAAGGATAGTAGCCTACGCCTATATATCGACTATCGTAGGCTCAATGCTGTTACTATTAAAGACCGCTGTCCACTTCCGCTTATTAATAAGACCCTCGACCGCCTTTCTAGTGCCTACTACTACACTATACTAGACATTAAGGATGCATACTATCGCATTCGTATTCGCAAGGGCGATAAATGGAAGATAGCCTTTCGTACTCGCTATAGCTATTTTAAGTACTTAGTTATGCTATTTAGGCTAGCTAATGCCCCTGCTACATTCTAGTCCTATATTAATCGGGCCCTGTTAGGCCTATTAGATCACCTCTATGTAGTTTACCTAGATAACATCCTAGTTTATATACACTCTCCTAACATTGCGGAACACTAGGCTGCAGTCCGTAAGGTACTCGATCGCCTAAGGGCCTATAGCTTGTATTGCAAGCCTTCTAAATGCACCTTTGCTGCTAAAGAGGTATTATTCCTCGGCTTCCTCGTGTTAACTAAGGGTATTAAGGCTAATCCTAATCGGATTAAAACTATTACTAAATAGCCTGTTCCTACGTCAATTAAGGAGCTATAGTCGTTCCTCGGTTTTGCTAACTTCTATCGCCGATTTATTAAGGGCTATTTACGGCATGTAATGCCCCTAACTGAGCTTACTAAAACTAAGGCTAACCCGACTAGAGAGTTTAAATAGACTAACAAGGCGCGAGCCGCTTTTAACGGTTTGAAGCAGCGCTTTACTAAAGTCCCCTTGTTATACCATTTCGTACTAAGTAAACAGATCCGCATTAAGACTAACGCTTTACAGTTTGCTGTATTAGCTATTATGTTACAATAGGCTAATAACAATTACTAGTACCCGATTGCCTTCTTCTCGAGGAAGATAATTAATGCTAAGCGTCGCTACGAGACCTACGAGCAAGAGCTCTTAGCTATTATTGAGGCCTTTAAGCATTAGAGGCATTACCTCGATAGGGCCTAATATACGATACAGGTCTATATAGACTATAACAACCTCCGTAGCATCACTAAGGTTACTAGAGTTATAGGTCGACAGGCTAGATAGGCCGTCTACCTCGCTAGGTTTGATTTTAATATATTATATCGGCTAGGCGTAAGTAACCCTACTAATAGCCTATCGAGGCGACCTAATTACAACAGCGGGACTTAGCAATCCATCAATTCATTGTTTCCAACCCTATAGTATAAGATTGCTATAGCCCGTGTTGTTAATAAGCAAGCGCAGGATAAGCGGCTTACCGGACTCCGCGACGGCTTGAAGCATGTTAATGCTCTTGCTATATTAATAGTGCGTATTAAGGCAAAGGCTAAGGATATAGATAGGAGAAGTTATAATAACTCCCTAGTCGATATCGCTATATATAGTAACAGCGATCAAAGCACTAATGCAGTTAATCCGGCTGCTAGTGCTACTAGATGCATATAGTACGTACTACGCAAGATAGCGAGAGTGCTATTAAGCGAACTTATAGAAGGGGATAGACGAGCGTTTATAGATAAGCTGTTACATGCTTAGCAAAGGGACGCTTTTGCTGCTGCTCGTATAGATTAGCTTAGAAGTGGCCGTAAGACTAGATCTAGCAAGAATTGGTCGATCGATGCTAATAGCTATTTGCGCTATAAGGGCAGGCTCTATGTCCCTACCGAGCATTCGATCCGACAAGAGCTTCTCAAGCGACACTATAATAGTAAGCTTGCCGGTTACTATAGTATAGAGAGGTCGCACGAGTTACTATCGCGCATATACTACTAGCCAAATAGTAAGCGGGATATAAAGGACTACGTAAACACGTGTGCCGTATATTAACGAGTTAAAGCACTAAAGCACTTACTATTTAGCGAGTTGTCTTCACTCCCTGTTCTAAAGAAGCCATTTGCTAAGCTTATAATAGATTTCATTATAGGTCTCCCGCCTACTAAGCGTAGGGGCAGCAAGGATGTGTATAATGCTATCCTAGTTGTCGTAGATCGGTTCACTAAGGGCGCTCGTTATATTCCTGCCCGAAAGGATTAGACGGCTATTAACCTAGCTAAGTCGCTATAGAGCAACATCTTCTGTAGCTATTAGGGAACCCCTAAGGGGATAGTCTCCGATCGAGGCCCGATATTTACATCTTACTATTAGAGTGAGATTTGCCTATAGCTAAGACTTAAGCATCGCCTGTCTATAGCATTCTATCTATAAATAGATGGTTAGACCGAAAGGTAGAATGCTACGCTATAGTAGTACCTACGCAGCTATATCAATAAGAACCCTAATAACTAAGTCAACCTCCTACAACTAGCCGAATTCGTATACAACAACAGTGTCCACTTATCTACTAAGGTGTTACCTTACTTCGCTATAATAGGAAGCAACCCTACGCTGCTATAAGACCCCCTATCGCTCGAGGCCGAGCGCAAGGAAAGGGAAGCGTGTTAAGTACTAACACCTAAGACACTAGCGGCTATTAAGAGGGTTTAAAAGATGCGAGAGATTCACGCTAAGATAGCTAACAAACTAGCGAAGGCCTAGGCCTATTAGAAGGCCTATTACGACAAACACTATATACCGATAACCTTTAAGCAAGGCGACATAGTTATGCTAAGCACTAAGAACCTCCGCATCCGTAAGCACCTATCCCCTAATAGCAAAACAAGGCCTAAGCTCGCACTAAGATACATTAGTCCATTCTGCATTCGAGAAGTTAAGGGCTCCTCCGTATAGGCCTACTAGTTATAGCTCCTACTACACTACACTATCTATAACACCTTCTATATCTCCCTTCTTAAACTATACCACCACCGCGGAGACTCTAATAAAGAAGCCCCTACTAAACATAAAGACATACTGGCGGATAGTAAGGAACTGTAGTCTGTAGAACGTATTCTAAAGCACATAGCCCTCGTAATAATAAGAACAACCCTCGGAAGCGGACATAGCTAGGTCTTTTAAGAGTAGACGCAAAGAACTCGGTACGATATTACGTAGAGCGGAGGCAGGGCTATAATACCTCGTACGTCTACCTATTATAGTAGGGAAGACGCGCTCGTATTGTAATTAGTCGAAGGCCCTTAATTCTTGTAGATACATATTACTTTATAGTTTATTGTATATAGGGATAGCGCAGTTAGAGTTGGACATTGTATTAGAAGGTGAGGTTTAATATAGTTACATAATTAGGTAGTTAAGTGTTTAATTTAGCGCGGACTAAGCGGCTTATTAGACCTGCTAAGTTAGTAGCAATAGGGGTTAAGACTAGAACAAAGACCGGCTACGAGGGCGCGGCCTTTGGAAGGGAAGCGTATATTAGGGCTAAAGAGGCTATACGTGATTAGCATATAACTAGGCCGAGTAAAGCTAGGGTCTTGATGCCTTAGGCAGGGCTTGGTGCTTAGCGTTAGGCTAACTCTCCTGCCTTCCTCCCTCTCCTCCTAGATCTCTATCGAATACTAAACTAATTTACTACTACCCTATCTACCTGCTAACATAACCCTTCTTACATCCTTAGTATTCTGCCCTATAGCCGTCTAGCGCGTCCGACGCGTAAGCGTAAGCACGTATATCCTACTTATCCGCTGTCTCGTAGCGCCTTTATCTTCTAGCTAACTAGCGTAGCGCGCGTATACGAACTCGTTTAACCGCTCTTAAGCAAATATGTTTCTCCTAGCTCTTCCCTATCTTCCGGTTCCTTCCTACTACTCGGATCTGTCCTACGACTCTATATATCTCGCTTACTATCGTCCGTATATACGTACGCGTAGTTTAGTATAGTCCCGTCGTTCGTATATTAATATATAACGTATTATTCTACTATATACGGCCTCCGCGGGAGTCCCTAAGATATTACGTTATACGGCTAAGTAGGCGACTTAGGCGTCCTAGGCGACTTAGGCGTACTAGGCGTACTAGGCGTACTAGGCGTACTAGGCGTACTAGGCGACCTAGGCTAACTAGGCGACCTACTTCGCTAGGGGCCCCTACTACTAAGGCAACTCAAATCCGACATTACTTTATAGTATAGCGGCTAGCTTATAGGACTTGTCGGTACTTTCTAGGCAGCTACTATAATAATATCTTAATAAATATTAATTCGATTTCTATAAAAATTACACCGTTAGAACTGCGCGGGTCGGTTCTATTAAACGTGAAATTTTTATAGAAATCGACTACCTTTGAATTTAGTATTAGTAGGTATTAGCTAGTATTAGCTCTAACTTCGGCGGTTAATATCTTAATAAATATTAATCCGATTTCTATAAAAATTATACCGTTAGAACCGCGCGGGTCGGTTCTATTAAACGTGAAATTTTTATAGAAATCGAGCTATTAGCTCCTACTTTATAAGTATATAGAGAGTATTAGTTTCTATTCTATATATATCGGCTAGTTAGTCTAGTAGTATAATTCTTAACTATTAATAATTCTATTTCTCCCGGCTATACTACTTAATATAGTCCCCGCTATATAAAGGTATATATCTTAAAGGAGTTATAAGATCGATAGGGGTTAAGAGGTCGTAGGTTCGAGTTCTATACTAGCTATTTTTTTTATTTATATATAATTAATAGGAAATATACTTGTCGTAGGTTCGAGTCCTATACTAGTCCTATACTAGCTATTTTTTTTATTTATACGCAATTAATAGGAAATGTACTTAAATCTTGAATTAAATATTACTACTATTAAGCTAATACCCTAGCTAATAAGCTAAGAAATCCGGGGTAAGTTAAATTCCCCTTTAATCTTTGTTTCGATTGACGTTCTACGCTGAAATCCGGGGTAAGTCAAATTTCCCTTCAATCTTTGATTGCATATTACTTCTGCGAAATTTCTCAGCCAATCATTTCGGTCTTGGCGGACAACTTGGATTTTCGCGGGCGGTGGCCGCGGTGTCTAGATTGGCAGCTGCGCTGCCAATGACGCATGCTTCGGCGCAGAATGCGGCCCAGTCTGATTTCAACGCACGAAACAGCTTCTCCCTCTCCTTCCAACATGGCAGATAATAATCTCAAATCAAAGCCAGGCCATGCTCGACATGATACCGCCTTGATCCACGGACTGTCCTCAAGTGACGTTCAGAAATTGTCAGAATCATGCGTTGATGCAAAGTCCAAGGCGTACTGTGAGCGACGTGGCAATCCGATGATGATCCGTACTGATGAGCATCTCCAGGCCCGTACTCCCACTTTCGAGTTGGCTGTGCCGTCCTGTTGGCGAACGGAGATGTCATCCAAGGTGCCAACGTAGAGAATGCATCGTATCCAGTTGGCACATGTGCCGAACGTGTTGCCCTGGGCACTGCCGTGGTACAGGTAAGCTATGTCGAACTGGACTATGCCAGAGCTCTTCAGTAGTGACGGACATGTCCATCAGGGTGCGCAAAAGGGCGATTTTCGAGCATTAGCCGTTTCCAGCGACATTAGCCCGCCTGCGAGTCCATGTGGCATGTGCAGGCAATTCATCAGGGAGTTCTGCGAGGTATGTGAAATGCAGGCGATCAGGCATGACATGACTGACGGCGCCTCCTTGCTAGCCCAATACTCCTATATTGATGTATGACAAAGACGGCAAGTCCGTCGTCATGACTCTCGAGCAATTATTGCCAATGTCTTTTGGTCCCGAGAAGCTACTGCCGCCAGAGCAACTGCAGAATGGGTTGGTGCAATAGTGGGGGACGTGAATGACAACATCATTAGCCGTAGACTTCCCTGGGCAGAGCAGATCAGAATGCCTGGGTCGCGGACAGAAGTACAGACCATTCAGTGGTATGATATGCACTCCTCAGACTCGAGCTCGTTCGTTCAGGCCGAGATCGGCAAGCGCTGTTGACGGAGTTCGGTTGATGTCATCTCTCACACATGTTTCTGTCCCTTTGTTGCCATCTACTCGAGCTTGCTCACATTCTGGATACCTTAACCCCAAGACGTCCTCAAGATGCGACATACCATCAACAGGAGTTTGAGAAGCGCCGCGGGCGCGGGCGCGGGCGCGGCGCGAGAAGCCACGCGCATTGGACATCCAGGCACACCTTTCGTTTGCGCAAACTGTAGAACGGCAGCCTTACGAAGCACCAGAACGCGAGCACCGCCACCCTTCGACATTCCCGCCTGGCGCGCATTCTCTACAACCTCTTTCAGGCGGCAAGATGAGGCATCCCAAGTTCCCCAAAGTCACTACGACTTCTTCCCGCAGACCTTTCCGCAAGGTCCACCTCCCAAAACCTCTTTCTCGCCCGATTTGAAACAGCTGCGAAGAGAATTCCTCCAGCTGCAAGCCAAAGCGCATCCGGATCTCGCCCCACAAGACCAGAAGAGGCGCGCAGAGGCTTTGAGCATGCGCATCAACGAGGCTTACAAAACTTTACAAAGCCCACTTCGGAGAGCGCAATACCTCCTGTCGCAACAGGGCATAGATGTGGAGGACGAGACAGCGAAGTTGGATGATAATAGTTTGCTCATGGAAGTCATGGAAGCAAGAGAAGCCGTGGAAGAGGTTGAGGATGAGGAGCAGCTGGTTGATATCAGAGCTGAGAATAATGGGAGGATAGAAGACAGTGTTCGCGTCTTGGAGGATGCATTTCGAGATAATGATTTCGAGAAGGCTGCGAATGAGGCTATCAAGCTGAGGTATTGGGTCAATATTGAAGAGAGTATACAGGGTTGGGAGAAAGGGAAAGGTGGTGGCATTTTGCATCACTGAGGGCATCGACTCTTGACTCTTACGAGTTAGTCGAAGCTGGCTGCAATGTCGTGCCGCTAACTTACGGAAGAGCTTCGAGAGATTTCCAGTTTCAAGGTGTTTGCGAGAATGCGACAGCCTTACACGTTCGGCATCGACATACTCGCCGTTCTACTTATTGTCGGCTGCCTCCCCCGCCGCCTCATAGAGGCACCTTGGGCACTGGCAATCACCTCCCAAAGCACCACGCGCCCACTCCCTCCGTTCCTTGACAGGAAGATCGATGTCGCAGTAGTGGTTGAGCACCTCTTCATCCTTTTTGATACCGGCCTGAGCTTTCACTTGTCGTCCATCACGGCCTCTCCATGCCACTCTCTCGGTCTTGGCCCAAAACTTCATCGCGCCGCCCCATTCCCAACTCACATTTGGGTCGCAGCTGTGGTTTGCGAGACACCACATAGGATGTACAGCAGAGACTTCTGGGCCTCGTATGGCTCGACCTCCCAGTCCAGAGAGACGAGCCGATGCGGTGCCGCGAAACTTTGCATAAAGCGTGTTGAAGACCCAGACATCATATTGTGGATTCGCGAATATATCCACATCCATCTTCTCCAGCATATGGAACGGTAGACGTATGTTGTACTCGAAACTGAAAGGCAGCATCCGTGCCGAGAGGCAGGAGTCGGGAGATTTAAGATCTCGATAGCTTGGCAGATGGGCAGCAGGTGTTGGTGTGAAATCGCCCCAGATGTACTTGACGTCCAGTATCTCAAGCGGGTGCCATTCCTGGGTTTCAGCCATAGCCAATGCTCGTAGCAGAAGTAGCGAATATAGGGCATCTGCTGCCTCCGCAGGCTCAACGTCTTTGGAAATCGCATCGACGTCCTTGCCACAGAGCGCAGGGTGGTAAGAGTCCCGAGCATTTTCGAAGCACCAGTCGCTGCAGAATACGACATCGCACTCAGCGCAGACCACTGCCTCGGCCCACTCTTTGCTGCCTACTTCAGGAAGATCCGCACTGCATGCATCGCACAATGCATCCTGAAGCTTGTTATTCGCGGTCAAAAGCGATTTTTCATCGAGAATGACCTCGCCCGGTGCGATATCTGCCTTCGCGAAGACTCCAAGTTGCGTGACGGGTGACGCAGTATCTCCGGTGAGTGGGGGCAAATCAACTGCTCGCACTTCAAGCTTGCCAGAAACGTCGTTCATGAGCATGTTGATGTGTTCAAGCTCGGCAATTCGGTCAGGCTCACGATCGTTCCAAGGATATATTTCTCTTCGCACGAGACCGCCATCAGGTAGATCGTTGGGACGAGGCAAGGGCTCGGCAGTGGCAGTTTTCCTGAGCTTGGCGACCTCGGAGTATAGATCATGTTTAACCTCCAAAAGTTGTGGGTCTTCTGAATACAAAGTCAGGCCTTGCTGAATGTATGCATAAGTAGTTCGCAAGCAGTTGCAGAGCAGAAGACTGCGTGTCAGAAGTCGGTACCTGTTGACTGTCAGCTAATCGGGGAGTGCCTGACACGGATCTTTCAAACTAACATGATGAGACGGTAGTGAGTCTTGAGCCAGAGCGCAATCTCGACATCCAGAGCAGGGTCTAAGTCTGCATCTGAAGCATTCTGTAGCCCAGCGTCCATAGCATTACGAATGATCTTGATTCGTTCCTCAAGCGCCTGTCCTTGGATGGTAAATTTTAGCGAACCTGACGCCTCTTCATGATACTCCTCCGAATCATCATCCAATGCATCCGCGAGGAGAAGAGCCTTGTACGCGGATCCTGCCGCTAAATCGGGATATCCAAGGTCGAGATATTGAATTGCAATGAAGAGATACAGGGGAAGAGAGTAGGGATCTTGCGCAACATAAACAAGAGCCTCTTCCAGTCTCTCGAGACGGTTTGCTTTTGATACATTCTTCTGAGTTCAGAGATCAGCCTACCTGTCTTCGCTTGTCCTACAAGCATGTTCTGACGCACCTCTGGATAATTTTTGCTGGATCTGAGAGCCAAGATTCCGTCTACGACTTCCTTACGGAGGGGAGGCAGTGAAGGTGTGCGCTGGCTTTGCGGCAACGCCGCATTTGGAGATGGAAGCTTTGCGGCACCGAGATCTTGTGAATTCTTTTCAGCAGCTGTGTCTCGTTGCACGGAATCGCGAGACTTGGTTTTTTGCGACTCCGCGGCGAAGATCTTGTATGAGGCCAAAGTCTGGTTCAAGCGGTTCAAAGCTGTATCGACATTAGCGATAGAAGCTCTGTATTCCTCCATGATTGGCACCCTTATGCCACTGGCCTGTAACGTGATCCACCGCTTGCTTGTATCTGCCAAAAAAAATTCGATGTGAAGTCAGGACTTGGCAGTAGTCTCAGTGCACAGACCACTTAATCTATGCAGTCGCCCTCGAAGGGGAATGGCGATGGTTTGGCAGTCTATGCCCTGAGACTGACTAACTCGTGCGATCTGTCACCGAAAGACCCTCGAACTTTCTTTCGCTCTCGACACCAGCCTCGCCAAGACTTTCGATGACTGTGATGTGTTCTTCGATGCACTAAGCAAGAGCCGCGTTGCTAGAGCCACAACATGAAGCCATCCATGGATCGTATTGACCCAGAGCTCGGCAATTGATCGCGTAGAACTATTCGGCCGAGTGCCTTCCGCTCCATATTGCTTCGTCAACCCAGGCAAGATTCGGATGTCCAATGTTATCCTACCGCGAGCACTTTCTTCCCCGTCTCATGCTCGACATGACTCGATCGAATGTCACAGGATGATGACCGCGGAGCTCGATGCGCTGTATACGGCACGGCTATACCGGAAGCTCGCGACAGATGCCAGTCCTCGTCAGCAGGAGGAGCTAGGGGCCTGTCGTGTCCATAATCCAATCCAGCATATAATCCAAGCGATATTAACAATATTCAATATTATTGAATATTCTCGATAGGATTACGAGGCGTGTATTGTGTCTAACGGCTATTTAATAGCCCCTTTCTAAGTGCAATCTTCTTAATCGAATATAGACCTCCGCGGCTACCGGAGTAGCGCTTTTAGCATTAAATATAGCTTCCGAAGGGCTCTTCGATAAGATTAAGGACCGTACGTTGTAATTGAGGTTAAAGTTAGTATATAGAACGAGAATAGCGCGAGTCGACGCGTATATAGTAGCGGAGGCGCGTATTTTAAAGATTCGAGCGTAAGAGCGCTTTATATAGTATTCGTTTCTCGGTAGTATATAGAGGTCGAGGTTCTTACTATAATTATTAGCAATAATAGAGGCTCTCGACCGCTAGGCGATTATTAAGCGTAATATTATCTTTACCTTCGGAATACTAGCGATACTACTATAATAGATAGCCGTATATTAGCTACCTAGAGTGCGTACCCTCTATCTAGAAGATAGCAAAAGCGAGGCGGTTACTACTAGTCTATTAGAAGAAGGCGCTATACAAAGATTATATAAGTATACGCGCTTCTATCTAGATGCGTTTATATACCTATTTTAGCTTATATTACTATATCTACGGTATAGAAGGAGTATTAGTAAAGAATAGAAAGTATTAATATTCTTATATACCTTTGCGACTAATAGCTACACTCGAGACCTAGCTAAGGACTTTTACTACTTAGTAGACAAGTATAGTCGTATAATCTATAAGGTTATAGCCGCTATCTTAGAGGTATATCTAGCACTTATAAGTTATTACTTAAGCTGCTACGGACGACAATCTAGCGGTTAAGGCGAAGGGGCGGAAATACTAGCCTTTCTTTAAGGACGCTATTAGTGCGCTAGATAGCTCTTATATATTAGTATACGTACTAGTTAACTAGCAAGCAGTATTCCGTAATCGCAAGGGCACGCTATTATAGAATATATTAGCGGTCGTAGACTATAATATAAGGTTTACCTTTATTCTTACTAGATAGGAGGGCTCCGCTTACGACGGCTATATACTTAATAACGCTCGCTCGTACTATAGGTTTAGTATGCTAGAAGGACGATATTATCTCGCTAATACTAGCTATCTAAACAACGCGCCTTATATAGTGCTATATAGAGGGGTGCGGTATTACCTACGCAAGTAGTACCTAGCCTTAATAAAGCCGGCGGACTATAAGGAGCTATTTAACCTCTACTATAGTTCTCTTCGAAATATAGTTAAGCGGATATTTAGTATATTAAAACGACGATTTCGCATCTTCGAGAGCGCGCCGCAGTATAATATCTGCTCGCAAATAGCTATAGTATACGTTGCTACCGCCTTTTATAACATTCTCTAAGAGATAGGCGCGAAGGTAGACGAGAACTTTAAATTAGAGGCCGACGAGACTAACGATAGGCCCTTTAATAATGCCGCCGCCGCTGCAGAAGAAGATAATAGCGTTAAAGGACCGATAGATAGGATAAGGGATACGCTAGTACTAGAAATATAGCGACAATATTAACTATACCTAGAAGAAGAAAATAATAATATAGACGAGACTATATCTACTTAGTTATAGAAGTCGTAGATAGGGAGGGGCTTCTTTATATTCGATAGGGATGTTAAGAATCTTAGTCGTTACTTAGATATAGCTGTTTTGTATAGAGTTTCTCGTTTCTATAATGTAATACTCGACTTCCTACTATTTATATAGAATTTTATAGAGACAACTTCTAGCTACGAAACTCGGTTTTATATTAGAATCTTAGATCTTACTAAAACCGCACTAAAAGCTAGCGATATAATAATATTAAAAAAAAGCTATATTCGAGAATAGCTAACAGATCTAATACTTCTAGGCTTAAGACAATAATTTAAACTCTTTAAAGAACTCTTTAACTAACGCTATCGATATAGCCTATTACGCGTCTAACGGCGTACTAAGAAAGATATTAACTATGCCGCTATCTTCCGCCGTCGTTATCTTGCGATATAGTAGTCGCTTTTGCCTTAAAGTTAGGTCCTAAAGCTCCTCGTATCTAGCGACGAATTCCGCCGAGAATACGAGTCGCAATAGCGTATATACTAGTAGTAGTAGTATTGCTATTATCTCCGCCGTACGATATATTACCGCGACGATATTATCGATAGACTACTATATCCGATTCTAAGACTCTAATCGACGACGCTTAGCCTTAACGTTAGTATTATAGATTACCCGCTTTCGAGTATAGACATCGTCCTTCGGCGTATCTACCTTACTCTTAGTTACTATAATAGCTAGATCGGATACTACTAGCGTAGGAGGTAGAATTAGACTATTAAGCATCGCTTCTATAGATAAAACGTACTCTCTAGTAGCAGTTATATCGCCAAACAACTAGTCTAGTTTAACTAAGAATAGAAGCGGCTTCTTTAGGAATTTCTTCGCCCTTAGATAGATAGTAATATAAGCCTTTATAACATCGTCCGGAGCAGTTAAATAACTAGTGTTTAGATTAATGCCGAAGCTAGATTAAGCTAGCATCTTATGCTATATCTTCTAGTCTACTTTAAGGGCAGTAAGCTTGTTCTTTATAGACGTAGCTATAATACGAGCCTTCTACTAGGCCTATATAACGATAAGGTTTACTGCTATTACTACCGCTATAAACAGTCCCTTCTTAAAGCTAGAATCGGCCCTCTTACTATAGTTCTTATACCTATCGATAGCGCTAGTTATAAGGCACTATATCTTAGTATTATTAAACCGCTAGTTACTTTCTACTTTAACCTTAATAACTAGCGGTAGATTAAGGGCCGCCGCGAGCTTATCGAGTGTCTCTAGGTTCTATTATATGTCCGGCAATTGCGAATAATTAGGCGGTAGTTCTAGCTAAGAGTACTAAGACTAGTCGATTGCTTAAGATTCTATACTTTACTAACAAATTTGCTAGGCAATCGATAGTCTACGAGCGACTAGACCTATAGCTATCTCTTATATCGAACTACTAGCGACGAACGAGCTGTTACAATCGCTACCTCCTACCTTATTTTATACCTAAAGCTACTACCTAAAGTCTACGAAGGTTACGAGACTGCGCTAAGAACGCCTTTACCGAGATTGCGACGACACGATAACTATATTAGAAGACACACCTCGTTATCCAATTCACTTATTATAGCGGCCGCTAATGCAGAAGGTTATATGCTAATAAGCGCCACAATATTGAAGATTGGATTATAGACACGACAGGCTCTAGATCCATCCAGAGCTCAATCCATCGGACGCAACGCCAACGTGCAGGGACCTACACTTCTCTGTTCCAAAAAGCCACAATCATCTAGGCGAGCGCCATGAAAATAACCTTAAACTGATTTGGCCGGGCACTCGCACCGCCATTGCCTCGGCCGCTTGCTTGTCATTCGGGCTTGAAAAGATCGATGGATATGAAGACCGAAGACAACGAGCAACAACAACACGGTCTCCGTATGATTCTGACCCAGTAGTGGTAAGAAATTCAAGTTTTGATGTTCCCCTTGGCGAATGATCATCGTGACGACGTGACCAACACCTGCAAATCCGCGAACTGTGGCGCGTCCTCTCAGCGACTCGCGTAACATATGTGATCGACGATGCCTGTCAAGATTGTCCGATGGAGAGAGGTCCGCTCTAAAGCGGACACCCCCATACTATCTTTGCGTAGGCACCATAGATTGGGTCTTGCAATGGTCTCAGGCCCACGGCAAATAACTCCCGGCCGTGGCAATAACACGACAGCAAAGCCAAGTGTCGCTCCGGACAGGCACTCCACTGCCAGCAGAGGCAATTTCGATTAGTCCTTGCCAGCTGCTACGCGATACCTATGTTAGTAAAGGAGAAGTGCTCTGGACTGTTTTTGAGTAGCAGAGGAGAGTGAGAACATTGTAGCAAGAAGTCTGTCTTCATTTCGATTCCTTGGTGTGCTGCATACGGCAGCAATGTTCATTTGCTCACAGGGTATCTTTCGCGAACTCATAAAATCGTCATCCATATGCTTCATTCCCTCTGTTCGGTGCTCGCCAGCCTAGAAATCCTGTCCTTCTCTCCGAGTCTCGCCCGCTCTCTGCTTTTGTGTAGCCAGCACTTGTCTCCCTTAACATGGAAGTAGAAGTGTCTCCTGGACTACTTCTTTACTGTACTCGGCAGCCTGCAACGAGACCGTCTCAGCTCGGTCATGCTTGTACCTGATAAATTGAGGCACCAAGATCCTGTTGTCAATGTCTGGCACTGACATGTCTAGTACCCCTTCTGAGTATTCGTTGATTGGAGCAGGATTGCTGTTTGATAGTGCAATTGTGTGATGGTGTCTTTCAGCGCTGTGTCAGGCCAACCAATGCTGCACATCTACTGCAGTACCAGAGGTTCAAGCCGTAACTAATCATGTTGCTCTTTCCTGTCTGAACATCTATGCTGGGTGTGCGCTGACATCGCGAGCACCTTGCAAGCTCTGGTGACGAGACGGTGGAGCTGATGGATGACTTCGAGGAGCTTTCAGCCGAAGATGTTGAGTCGTCGCTCGTGACATGAAGCACGTTCTGGACTGGGTATGGCCGTGGTCTGCCACCCAGTTGCCCGTGGGCTGCAGCGGTCTGTCTGGACATGAAGTTCGATGCCATCGGCGGTTCCGTTGGTGGTGACAGAATTGCACTTTCGCGGCTTGCCAGTAGAGGGTGTTCTATGTATGCTAATGTATCGTCCCCAGGACTGAAGGTGGGTGAAGCAAAAGGCGTCTCGACTGAGAAGTGGCTGTAATTGTTGGCAGTGTCTCCAAGGGTAAAGTAGTCCGTTCGGGAGGCGATGTTGTGTTCTTGCATCACGGGCACGACATGTGCAGGCGATGTGATGTCGGATCGAATTGGCAAAACGCAAAACACTGGAATGCCCGTATGATCAGCAGCAAGGGGGTCGGTGACGACGCTCACCTGGGAGGAGCACCAAGTATGTATGTATATGAAGCGCAGCATACGAAGCGCAACCGGCGCCGACACATTTCAAAGATCGAGGATGTGAGCAGCCGACCAAACCGAACAGCGCCCGCGGGTGTACCAGGCCAGGCCAGGCCAGGCCACCAGCCCAGCTTGGCCAGTCGGCGAGGATCTCAGAGGGCGTGCAAAGGCTAGCAGTTGTGCGAGGCAGAGATTGCACCCAAATCCAGATCCGTGTCGCCCGCGCAGAAGAACCCAAGCCAAGCCTGGTGGCCGCATCGACCGATCGAAGGCGAAGGCGCAGTCCCACGTCCTTTCGACTGAGCCACACTTGCATCTGGTTGGTCGCTTGGTTGGTTCTGCTGAAACACTCGCCGGACTCACCACCGCTCTGTCTCTTTCATCGCCTGATCGCCTGTCCCCAGCATGATTCGGTGGTTGCCAACAGTGCTGCGTCGCGGTTACTTTCGCTATTCACATGGCATGGCAAGTCTTCGGCCACGTTCCGGCTGAATGAGTACCTACATAGGTGCTAGGTCTATCTCGTACATACCCTAGACGACATGACCATATTCACCGAGTGCGCCGCGTGGCTTTTGGGGCCCGAAGTCGGAAGAACTCACGACGAAACGCAATCGAGGTTCCTGAAAATCTGCAGCTTATACCACGACTGCCGAAGGCGTTAGACAATCACCTCACCAAACTACGATGATGACTGCCTGCGCATGGGCCACTAGGACTCGCTCCGAGACTTGTCCAAGATTATTCACTCTGCTCATCAATCGACAATCATGCCTTGAGTATGGCTGCCAGCTTTTAGTACATGTACGGCGTGGACCGCACTTCGTCATATTGGCGTAGGCCTAGACCAACCTCTCATGACCTACACCTGTGATGAGGAGCTCTTACACTTCTTACTTGTCGCTGGTCTCAGCTAGATCTTGGAACCAGCAGGTTTGAATGAAGGCGCTTGTCGGAACCTTCGTCCACTGTACAGTCCTTACTCACAACGGATGGTTCTTCTATGAACAGATGCAAAGCTCGCTCGTTGAACTATTCCCCCAGGCTAATCGCATGAGACATCCAGGCACTTCCCGCTGTGACCAGCGAGATCAGAAAGCCATCAATTCATTGATTCAGTTCCTGCGGGAAAAGCAAGCCTCGCGAGAAACACAGCATGCTCCAACAGTTCGGCTTGGCGATCCGACCAACCAGGCCCTCAGGGTTGTGGCATGCATGACCTTTCTTCTATGGGGCGCAAAAAGGCCCCACAAATTGCGGTGGCTTTCGTCTGGCCGTAGAGGCCTCAGGTAAGTTAGCTCTTGTCCTCTGACCGGGCTGTCTTTCCACAGCATTGCTTGCGGACCTGATGCGTTCTGTTCAGCCTGTAGGTCTGTGGTCGGTAAGATGCTTCCTGAGATCACTCGACGTCGAATTCAGCCCATAGCCTAGAGCGATCCACGAGAAAGCCCTTCTCGTCAAACGTTACGCCCTCCTTCTTGAGGAGGTCTAACTTCAGTTCCTGATTGACACCTGAAGGGGCTTTCTGCCATTCGCCCTTGAAGCCGCCAACATACTAAACAGTCCAGTCAGCAAATTGCCGCCGTGCATGGCTTGTTCTCTTGCTTGCTTACCCCGTCTGCGCCGATCACTCTGTGACAAGGCACTTCTGGGGCGAACGGATTGCGTCGAAGTGCACCGCCAACAGCTCGAGGACTCGAGTGAAGTGCTTTTGATAGGGCTGCGTATGTAGAAATCTTTCCTGCTGGTATTTGTCGCAACAAAGAGTACACTCGAGCTTGATACTCAGTGACGTTGATCTGTTTCGCGGACGCCATGGTCGTGCTTGTCATTACAAGGTCGGAGATGTAGAAGAACAAAGCTAAATGTAGTATTCACACAGGTTCTCTGTCAATTATTTATGACCCAGGACATTGCTGTAGAAGCATCGATGTAATGCACATCTAAAGCAACAACGTAGCAGGCAGCGACGCGTTGTGGAGTGAATTGGCGCGATTTGCATTGTGGTCCGCCGTAGCTCTGACGTGAGTGCCACTCGAGCCAATCTTCTCCAGCTCCAGCTGTTATGAAGGTTTGTCTCCACCTGCAACGTGACCACACGCTGACCGCAAGGTCATTAACCTTCACCAGGGCCGGCAGACAGGCACCGAATCGTCACCCAACCTCTTACCTCTGGAGTCCTCTTATACTGATCGAGTACCGGTATCTTCGAGCGTGAATACCAGCATGCGAAGTTGTTAAATGCCTAGGGTATGGTCAAGCAGGACGCAATAATCATGATCACGAACACTTGAGATCAGGTCTAGCCGAGCGAGCACCATCTCTAGCTCAACACTGAGCATCCGTAAACCCGCTATTCCGAAGGCAGTACGGTCGAGATCCATACCAACGACCACCATGTCGCGCCTATTCCCAAAATTGACCGCGAGTGGCCTGCAAGCCACGACATATCTGCTCGGCATCGCGTTGTTCAGCATATCCTTCCTGGTGTTCCTCAATAGCAGCATCTCGTTTGTGGTGACGGAAGTCATTGGTCAGAAAGAGAAGGTTGGAGATGCAGTGGGGACACTTGGCTTCGCAGACGAACTGCTAGCCCTGGTGGCATGTCCCTTATGGGTAGGTTGGAGGCATACGTGACCATGAGCGAAGGATATTCTCGCTGATTTTGTGCTTCTTGCTTCCAGGGTATGTTGTCGGATCGAATAGGCGTCAGGGCTGTCGCAGTCACCGGCTATTGCATTGTCGCGTTTAGTTTGGTATGCCTAGTACAGAGCACGAATGTGTACCCGGAGCTCCTGTTAGGACGGCTGTTGTTCAGCTTAGGTGGCGCTGCTTGCTCGACAATGGTCACAGCGGTACTACCCAGCATGGTTGCAGAACCACATGTGCACGAGGATGATGAGACTCCAGCACCAAACGGCAATGTGGCTAGACTGCGCCAAGAAGAACGGGGTCGGAATGGCAGCATAGGTCATGCGCCATCTCCAAGCATCAACAGCGAATTGACCATTACGCCAGCAAGTTTTGCGTCTGATACCCAGCGCCAGGATGCACAAATCAAAGGATCTGGAGAAGATGATGCGTTCGAGACCGACCGGACAGCAGGTACCTCCGAGCTAGCTGGACTGGTCGGATTTTTCACTGGTGCAGGTGCACTCCTGGCTCTGGCGATACTTCTACCTTTACCTGCCTACCTTCAACACGATGGCTTCAGTCAAGCAAGCAGCGTTCAGGTCAGCTTCTACATTGTAGCTGGGATCGCTGTGCTCGTTGCTATATTCATATTTATTGGACTCCGCAATCTGCCTGGTGAGGAGAAGAAGAGTTTGTCATCTCTCCTCAGACCGCCATATGACGAGACCACGACGATAGGGCCAGAAGGACATCCTCACACGGTCCTCTCTCCGGCGCCTTCCTATATTGCCCTTGCAAAGGAGTCTTTGAGGCTTGGATTCACCGATCCTGCGATCGGGCTCGGCTATCTTGGAGGTTTCGTTGCACGCGCATCATCTGTCGGCATCTCGCTCTTCATCCCCTTGTTTGTGAATGCCTACTTCGTCCGCAACGGACTATGCACATCGAATCCGGACAACATCTCTGACATCAAACGGGAATGCGAACGCGCATATAAGCTCGCTGCGGCTCTCACTGGGATCGGCGAGACTGCAGCTTTGATTTGTGCGCCGATCTTTGGATACGTGGGCGGTCGAGCGGCAAGAAACAAATGGTCAGAATGGCCACTTCTGGTCGCGTCCATTGTCGGTATCGCTGGATATGTCAGCTTTGGTGTGCTCAAAAATCCAGATGCATTTCACGGAGGTGGAGGACAATGGGCGTTTCTATCTGTCATCTTCATCGGTATCAGCCAGATCGGAGCTATCGTTTGCTCACTCGGCCTGTTAGGCCGCGGTATAAACGGGAACACACAGATTGCCCAAACAGGCGCGCATGGAAGGTCGCACGTAGTCGCACCATCAGAAATTGGAGCTGCAAACGGAGACGAGAGCGCGGCACTGCTACCTAATGCTCCAACCGCAAAGTCAGCTGCATCTATCGATCGAAAGCGACTAAAAGGATCCATCGCTGGCATGTACAGCTTCATCGGCGGAGCTGGCATCCTGATCCTGACCAAATTGGGAGGCGCTCTGTTCGACACATGGACTCCTGGCGCACCATTTTTCATTATGGCAATCTTTAATGCGATGCTACTTGCGGCGATTATACTTGTTGGGGCCCGGGTGGAAGCGCAGTACTAGGGAAGCACAGGGTAGAGGGGTCTTCATTGCCGCCTCGAAGCATAGAATAGTCGTATAAAAGAAGAAAATGTCAAGTCTGCGCGACTCTGCGGTGTGCATTTCATGATCAGGTCTACTCCTCGTTATTCGATTGCTCACTTTCAACAAGGATTTTGCGCAATAAAAATGTGACGTGTGAAATGTGACCGCCTCGGATTTCTGTCACTTTGGCGCGACTTTCTGCGCTCAGGCTTGCAAAGCGCTATTAAAGTTCATAAAGTTAAACGCGTCCAGTCCCTGAGAGCGCGTCGCACCAAAACATTGCCATTGCCATTGCCATTGCCATTGCCGCTCGACTCGCCAATGTCTTGGATTCCTGCGTGACGTTGGATATCTTGGGCGTGAGAGCCAGAGCAAGACACAAAGGTTTCGAAAAGGGTCCCCGCACCTTCTCGCGGGCAGCCGACCAAATGGCAGGCACCCTCAAGGAAAGAGCGTCGCGACTGCACGAAGTAGCTAAAGCGCTCTTGCCCACTGCTGCTGAAGACTCGGCTTCGGTTTTGTCCAAGCCAAAGAACATTTACATCGTCCTCGAGCGCGCCGACAATCCGTGCAATCTCGACCACCCAGACATCGACAGCTTTTTCTGGATCAAAGGCAGCAAGGTTCGATCACCAAGTCCCGACATGGACATCCATCGCTGACAGCTCACTAGAAAGTCTCCTTCGCCAAACTTATGGACGTCTATCGAGCTCGTGTCCCGGGCGCCTCGGATGTGGAGCTCAACGTGGGAGGCAACACCATGCACGATCAAGCTACTATTGGCGATATTCCAGAAATCAAAGATCAACTCGTTGTCGTTTCGGCTGTCAAGCGCGAGTCGCCAGCACCCACATCATCCTTCAGCAATGCTGCCAGCAGTCAGAGCTCCGTCCGACAGCCTCTTCAGCCGGTTAATCGCCAGCTTTCGACGCCGCTGAAGCGGAGCGCAGACGAATTGGCAGTCAAGCACGAATGCAAAAGCCCAGTTGGTCTGCCTCCAGCTCAGCCTGTATTAGAAGCCGCTGCGACTCCTCGTGCAGCCACGCCTCTTGGCCCCAACCCAACGCTTGGAGCATACCCGGCTGCAGGCACTCTCAAACAGGAGCAAAAGGATGATGATGATGATGAGCAGCACATGCCGGAAACCCAGTACGAGCCCCGATATCAAGAAAATCCGTTTACCAAGAAGCAAGAAGATCTTGAAGACGCCGAACCCGCCCTGCGCGGAGTACCACTCTTGGACCTCATCAAGGATGGCACGCCAGAGAGGCTTGAAGCTGGCGTGGAAGCTGGCTTACGCATTTTATCCAAGGTTGAAGCTCCCCTGAAGGAGCTGCATGACAATCAGGATGCTCAGAACTGGCTTGCTCAAATTGCCAAGGTACGCGAAGGCGCTAAGCGAGCACGAACTGTCGTAGGCGTTGTCGGCAATACTGGTGCAGGCAAGTCAAGTGTCATCAACGCTATGCTGGACGAAGAGAGATTGGTTCCCACGAACTGCATGCGTGCTTGCACAGCGGTTGTCACAGAGCTTTCGTTCAACTACAGCAACAATCCTGCCGCCAAGTATAGAGCAGAGATCGAGTTCATCCAGCCGGAGGACTGGCAAAAGGAACTTGAAATCCTCTTCCAAGAGATTTTCGACGAGGGTGGGGGCTTCAGCAAGGAAATCTCCAATCCAGACAGCGACGCCGCAATCGCGTATGCGAAGGTGAGAGCTGTCTACAACACCTACACTCGCGAGATGCTCGCCAACACTAGCATTGAATCTTTGATGGGCAACAAGAGAGTCAGTAACCTGCTTGGCACATCAAAGAAGATCGCCGCTCGCGAACCTGGCTCCTTCTACAAACAACTCCAACAGTGGGTCGACAGTAAAGAGAAAGGCTCGGAGAAGCTGGACAAGAACGGCAACCAGATTGCCAGGAAAGTCCGCGACTTCGAGGCATGGCCACTGATCAAAGTGGTAAAGATTTTCTGCAAGTCGCCAGCTCTGTCGACCGGAGCCTGCATCGTTGATCTACCAGGTGTTCACGATAGTAATGCCGCGCGTGCCGCTGTCGCCGAGAGTTACATGAAGTGTTGTACTGGTCTATGGATTGTTGCTCCAATTACCCGAGCGGTTGACGATAAGGCGGCGAAGCATTTGTTGGGCGAATCTTTCAAGCGACAACTCAAGTATGACGGAACGTACAGTGCTGTCACCTTCATTTGCAGCAAAACCGATGACATTTCTCGCATGGAGGCCGGTGATAGCCTTGGCTTGAACGATCAGCTGGCAGAGCTGGATGAGAAGGCGAACGAGCTGGAGAAGAAGCGCGGCGAGCTCAAGAAGAAGAAAGATGCTGCCAAAGGAAAGCAGAAGGATCTTGACGCCAGCATTGAGCAGATCGAAGATGACATCGACGTGTGGGAGAAGTTGTCCGACGATCTTGAAAGCGGCAAAACAGTATATGCGCCCTCCCAATCCGCGAAGAAGAGGAAAGCGTCCCGATCATCCCAACCAGTGAGCAAGCGCCGACGCCGCGCGATGGACTCTGATGATGAAGATGAAGACATGGACTATGAGGATTCTGCCTCAGAGCGAGAACTTGAACAGGAGCGGGGAGGTGGAACACCTGAACCACCTGGAGAGGCGCTTACCGTAGCTAACGTCGAAGCGAAGCTTGAAGAGCTGCGCCAGCTCAAGAAAGAGGCACGTCGCGAGAAGCGATCACTTGGCGATTCCCTCGAGGAAATACAGAACCTCGTCGACAGTGTGAACGTTGACCTGGCCGACGTCAATGCAAAAAAAGACGCTATTTGCATCGCTGGTCGCAATGACTACTCTCGGGGGGCCATACAGCAGGACTTTGCGGCAGGCGTTCGCGAGCTGGATATGGAGACAGCGGAGGAGGAAGATCCAGACAATTTCGACCCAGAAATCGACATAAGAGACTATGAAAAAGTTGCGGAGAGCCTGCCAGTCTACTGTGTCAGCAGCAGGGCGTATCAGAAGCTGTCAGGCAGATTGAAGCGAGACAATGATGTCCCTGGATTCACCGACATCAAGGAGACGGAGATTCCTGCTCTCCAAGCCCATTGCAAGAAGCTTACTGAAGCCGGCCGGCAGGCAACCTGTTCCAGGTTTCTCAATAGTGTCAAGCAATTGCTCACCTCGCTTCAGATCTGGGCAGGAGATGACGGCACTGGGACAAAGTTGAGTGCGGCCCAGAGAGATTCCGAAAAGGCATGGCTCGCACGTAAACTGAAAGAGCTGGAAAAGGCGCTCGAAAAGACGGTCAAGGTAACACTTGATGATGCCATTGAAACTCTGAACGAGCAGCTATTCGATAAATTTGGGCCCGCAATCCAAGCTGCCACCGACGAGGCCCTGCCAAAAGCGAGATCGTGGGGCAATCGTAAGTGTGATGATAATGATCGGCCTTATCTCCACAAGACCATGGCTGATTTCATGTGAACAGGTCGAGAAGAAGGCGGACTGCTTTGGGCGACATACAAGGCTACGACGCGGCGTAAAGGTTCATCACACATTCGCACAAGCCCATTCCTGAGGGACATTTTGCTGACTAGTAGTGTTTGCTTGTTGCAGGTGTATTCAGTGGTGCGAGCGGTGCTCGTGACTTCAACGGGGAGCTTACCGAGCCAATCTACAAGATGCTGGCCAGCGCTTGGGAGCGGTGCTTTCAGCGACGGCTTCCGACAATCCTGCGATCTCTTCGCAAGTCAGCTTCGACTGTCCTGCATCAGTTCCATGCCGAAGCTGAGCGCCGTGCGACAGAGAGAGGCCTCGGATTGCCTCGCATCCGGATGCTTGCGGGACAGTTGGAAGCATACACTGCTATATTCCAAGACCTGTGTGAGACAGCTGTAACACTGCTCAACAATGGACAAAAGGACATCAATCGCGAGTTCACGCCGATCATCACGGCCGCAATGGAGCCGGCCTACACAGTTTGTTCTGAGGAGAGAGGCGCAGGCTCGTTCGCGCGCATGAAAAACCACATGACGTCTCATGTTCAGGGTTGCCAGGACGACATGTTCAGGACTGCGTCGGAGGAAGTGCGAGCTAGTTTGGAGCGGCTGTGCAAGACGATTCGCAAGGATCTGCTTGAAAAATCGGATCAGGTCTTCGTCAGTATGAGCAGGGACTACATGGTACGAATGGCGCGTTGTGGTGTATTCCATTCTCTGACTAACCATCTATTCCCAGGGAGTCAACACTGCAGAGGTTAAGCTTACAAGAGAAGAGCGTGTTGCGCGCAGAAGCGTGGATGAAGCTGTGCGGTCCGCCGACCAGGAGTTCCGTGATGTGCTGGAGCGAGATATCGAAGAGCTCAAGGCCATGGCCGCTCTCGGTGACAGCGGCGACGCGGCTCATGGCGCTGAGGCGGATGAAGAGGCTATGGAAGTCGACAATGACAGTGACGACCATGCCTTCGAGGACGAGCGTGACACGGCTGGGTCGGAAGGTGATACTCCTGCGCACACGCCTCAGACCAGCACCACCGGGGTGGGTGTTGCTGGCCACGTCGATGAGAAGCAGGAAATAATAATGCACGCAGAGCAGGAAGTGGTCAGTCAGGGTGGAGTGGCAGCAGCGACAGCATGTGCAGACACAACAGAGCAGTAGGATGTGCTCATCAATAATGCTCCCGTGTTGGTGGTCTCTGCACGTCATCGGCGCACCGCACCGCACCGCTCAGGAATAATAATGTGGCTTGCTTTGCGTTGGGTGTTCCTAACATGGCTTACTGTAAACATAACCTATTCTTGTCCTCTCCATGCATTTTTGGGCCTTGGCGGGGTGTGCTGATGCGCGCCAAGAAAGCGTGGAGGCGATGGTTATATTTAGATGACGGAAGACGGCCGGCTCTCGGTGCAAAATCTTGACAGGCATGTGCGATGCGGCCGACGTTTTTCGGGAACGGCTCGATGGCCCGGATACGGGGATACGGGACGATAGCAGCACGCTATGCCACTTCGCCACTGTGGGGAGGGGAGGATTATTTTCAGGCACAACACAAGCACCGTGCCGTCTGACCGCTAAGCCCATCGAACGGCGGTGGAAGGGAGGGGAGGCGACCGTACCGTAGCGTGGCCATCGCCGCCTTTCCTTTCTCCAATGCCCCGCGCGCGCCCGCTGCTCGTTCCTCGTTTGCCGTATACGCCGTCTCGCGTGTGCAAAGCCCGCAAGACGATGCGGATCATGAATGCCCCTCGCTGCATGTATTGCATGAGAATATATGGAAGACACTGATCCATGTCTCTCTAGGAGCCCTCCCGCTATTTCAGGAATGATCCCCTATGCACACGCATACGCACACCCTCCACCACTCCTTCAACGACACATGTTCAACCATCACCACCCGCTTCACGTCGATGACCGCAATCCTACCCTACCCTTCAGCAATCGGGACACGCGACACATATATGTGCACAAGATCGGATCGGCCACTCGCTTCGTCTTCGACGACACCGAGCTGAATGGACCGTGATCAACGCGCGCAGAATGATCATCGCCGAGCGCATCTCGTTGCGAGTAGGAGGAGCTGGAGCAACCAACAAGATCGACCCCCCGTCGTTTCTCCAATGGCCTCAACAGGACCGACGCATTACACACATTGGGAGCACATACCAGCCCCAGACAGACCGAGAGCTTGGCGTGGCCCGGCGGACACAAGAACGCCAGTATCGCCATTGACGCCTGCACCCCGGCTCGATCGATCTTTCGACCAGAGCACACAACATCATCCAAGTCCAAGGGCGAGTCGTCGTTGCAGACCAAGTAATCCAACCAACACGCATGCCTATGCATCTCCTCCACACCGCATGCCTCCTGCTCTACTTTTCCCCCAAGCAGACACGGATGAAGACCGCCGCAGCATGTATAGCGCTCCCGACCAGCTGCAGCACTACCCAAGGTCGGTGAGCCAGCCAAGTACCCCTCGAGCCGTTCCAAGCTTTTTCTCGGAAGAAACGAACGAGCCATCATTCCCACGAGCCCCGACTTATCCGCCTGCCAGCAGGCGAAGGCCACGCAGCACTAGTAACATTGGCGATGGCACTTTTACCCATGCAGAGGATTTCCACCTATTTGTCCAAGCGACATCCGGCCTTGGACCCGAGCAGCCGTTTCGGAATGCTGCATCCGGCGCAGCTGCTCAGAACGATCGCAGTGCGACTTCAAACGCGCAGCATGTGCAAGGCGAGACAATGATCTCTCCTGGCACAACGCAGACCCCGACCACGCTCTTAGCGCTCCGACAACTTGCGCAGATGCCCGAGGCGTCCCATACCACACCTTTACGGCCAGAGCCACGAATATTATCGACGGAACAACCTGACACACGACATCCTGGCGTCCATGTATGGCTGCAGCCGCCAAGTGCAACTTGGGAAAATGATGAACCAAATGCTGAGGACGATGAGTTGCCAGACTACGCTGCGTCCCAAGCACAGGCTCAAGCGGCGCAGCGCGTGCAGGCAGCACGACGAGCGCAAGAACTTGCAAGAAGGTGGCAGCAAAGTCGATGAAAAGAGGGAATGATGCGTTTGCAAGCCTTTGTAAAGACTTATCCGACGATAACTCAAGAGTTCACGTATGGCGATCGACAAGAAGAAGATGGTCGTCGCAGAAATTTGTATCTACTGTACAGATACCAAGCCGAAGCGCCTTGTAACCGAAGGCCAATACTGTATCATTAACATGGCGAGGATATTACGAGATGTCGACTCTTGGCTACAGTGGTTCTTCCAATAATGTTGGATGTCGTGACTACAATAAGCGATCGATCGACAATCGCTCCACTCTTCCGGCCATGCACGGTCGCGTCACGACCGTCAGGAACAGGAAAAGCGCAACCAATCCAAATGCGTACGCCCTGTGCTATCAACTTCATTCCTCCCAAGATGCTTATTTGGTTGTGTTGTGACCGGTGTAGCTTCCTGTTACACTTCACTATACATTGATTGCTACGATGACCAAACCAAGAGTGTTGTACTGGTGAGATCTCTTCGACTTCTGATGTCGGGTGGGTTCATCTGACAATCCCTAGGTTTCGAACCGACTTGAGACTTCACGATTCGCCAGCGTTGAAGGCTGCTCTTGACCTACAACCTGAAGTCCTGTATGCCTTCATCATATCGACCCTTAGTACAGTGTCTTACGGCCTTTCAGGTATCCGATCTGGTGTTGGGACTCTCACTACGTCTACAGGGCAAGAGTAGGAGCAAATCGGTTTCAATTCCTCGTACGTTGCACTGACGAGTGTTCCGTGCCACCCTTTCGAGCTGATGTGAACCACCCAGATCGACTGTCAAAACGATGTCTCGAAAAGCATCACGAAGTTGAACAAGAAGAGCAAGCTTTTCGTGCTTCGTGAGCCTGCAGTGACACTATTGCCGAAGCTCTTCAAGGCTTGGAAAATTAGCCATTTGGTCTTCGAAAAGGATACTGATGCTTACGCACGAGAGCGAGATGCCAAGGTCACCGAAGCAGCCAAGAAGGCAGGAGTGGAAGTCATCGTAAGTTGAAATGACGCGTCCATTATTGTATCGCGATGCGGACTGACCATATGTGGCGGTTTCTAGATTAAGAACGGAAGGACTCTCTTCGACCCAGACGACATCGTGAAGGCGAACGGCGGGAAACCAACGATGAGTATCAGCCAACTTCAACAGGCAGGAGCGAAAATCGGGGACATTGAGCAACCCATCGATGCACCAAAGTCTTTGCCTGACCCCGGAGACATGACCTTGAAGATTGAGCAAACCAAGCCCGATCCGAATCCCGACTTCAACGAGAGCCATCGCGAGAGCGACGATGCAACTTTCGACTCGGGAATCGCTGGTCCAAGTGGTAAATTTGATCCTCCTACGCTTGCGGAGCTGGGCATGAAAGCTGCTACCTCGCCACACAAGGGCGGCGAGTCTGTCGTCTTGCACAGTCTGGAGAATATTCTGGCTGATGAAGGTGAGCACATCGAAGTTTCAGCCTCTCCATGTGGTGTAGCATCTCAGTTTGGAGAGACTCGCTGACCATAATCTCTTCACGCCAGACTACGCGGCCACGTTCCAGAAGCCGAAAACGTCTCCAGCTGCATTCGAGCCACAATCGACCTTTTTGACCTCCCCATATCTGCACTTCGGTGCTCTGTCATGCCGCTACGTAGGTCACTTCGCCTGCAGCCCGCACAAAGTATGCTAAATCCATATCCAGTTCTATCATCGAGTCGCAGAGATTGTCGAGAGGAGAAAGAAGGAGAAGAAGCCCACGAGCTCGCCACCCGAATCATTGGCCGGGCAACTTCTTTTCCGCGACATGTATTTTGCGGCACAGGCCTCGCTTGGCTGGAGCTTTGGTCAAACATACAACAATTCTCACTGCCGCTTTGTGCCATGGCATCTTCCCAGCAAAGTCGACATTCTGAGTAAGCGCACGACTGGAGCGTATGAGATTGACGATGAGGAGAAAGAAATCTGGTTCCAGCGGTGGCGGTCCGGCACCACTGGTACGCATTCAATAAAGAGCAGCCCGTCATTATGGAAGCAGTGCAGCTGCTAACAGGTGGTCTAGGCTTTCCGTGGATAGATGCAATCATGAGGCAGCTTAGAGCCGAGGGCTGGATCCAGTACGATATTGTCTTTACCTGAGAGAATTCTTTCGCTAATCATATGCTTGTCCAGTCATTTAGCAAGACATTCAGTGGCATGCTTCTTGACCAGGGGTGGATGTTACATCTCGTGGGAAAGAGGTGCTGAGGTGTTTGAAGAACTATTGATTGATCACGAAGCTGCATGTAACATTGGGAATTGGCAATGGCTCAGCTGTACGGCATTTTTTGCTCAATTCTATCGGTGGTAAGCACCAACAGTATGGGGAGGAGTTCGCGAGTAGCGACGCTGACACAACCAACAGTTACAGCCCAATTGCTTTTGGAAAGAAATGGGATCCGGGTAACTCCTCGTTGATGCAAGGCCCGAGCACAGTGCAATGCTGACAACAATTTCAGATGGCGACTTTGTCCGCAAATACGTACCAGAGCTTAAAGACTTCCCCAAGAAATTCATTTACGAGCCACACAAGGCACCCATCGCCGATCAGAAAAAGGCCGGAGTGCTCATCAAAGGAGACGGCTCGGACACGGAGATGGATGGACTGAAAGTATACCCAAAGCCCATGTTCGACTTCAATGAACGACGTGAAATCTGTCTTCAGGGCATGAAGAATGCATATCAAGTGGGAATGTACGGCACGCACGAGAAAGTGCTTGATGGCAGCTGGAAGCAGGCTTTCGACGATGCGGCTGAAGGTCCGACCGAGGGCGATCATGGAGGTCCGGGTGGACTGGACACTTACTCTGATGCGGACGGCGCCGAAGAGGCAGATCCAGTTGCAGCGAAAACGTCGAAATTGAAGAAGCAAGGTTCGAAAGGAAGTGCTTCAACGCAGTCGAGCCCCAAAGCCACACGGGCTGGACACAAGAGAGAACATTCCCAGAGCACTCTCGATGGGAAATTTGAGAAGCGGACCAGGGGCTGAGCTGTGGGGGTCGTCTGATCAAGAGTTCGATTACCCATGATCCGGTTGAGTGCTGTTCTTGGCTGGTGCTACTTGAGAGATCAATTCGGTGTTGTACAACGGGCGATGGCTCCTCGGGCGACGGGCAGTAGTTCTATGGCGTCTTCAAAGCCTGCTGTGACGCTTGCCTTCTTCATCCTCGTTCGACGAAACCTTCTCCACCAACCCGTCGATATCGTTCTCGAGAGCCCCACCGTATAGAGCAGGCGGATGGAAAGCCAAATTAGACAGTTGACTCGGAATAGAGTCATTAGATTCACTTGCCTTCGGTATCAATTGTGGCCAAGAGCATGGATGCCGCACAAAACTGTGAACTGAACAGCTCCGATGTTTCTGATTGCGGGATGGATGCTCGTCTCTCCAGAGTCATTCCATACTCCGTCGACATATCGACCAATGACTGAATTCATAATGGGATATATCACGATGTATGTGCAGTATAGGAATGACATGCAGTGCACACTGCCAAGTGCGCTGACATCCTTGGTGATGGTTTCGAGACGTGAAACAGCGACAACAGGGCTGGCAGATGTGAGCAGTAGCCAGCGTAAGAAAATAGAATTCTATATCTGATGTATTTTTCTAGGGCCATGAATTTCGAGAAGACGTCTAGCACTCATGTAGGGTTTCGTAGAGGTTGAGCCATCGCTGGAGGTTATCTGGCGATATTGGTTTTATATTCTGGCCGGCCTAGGCTCTCTCTCGATTTCTCGGAAGCGCTTGAAGTAAGCGATCGCGTGCGGATTGGAGACCGTGTTGCTCGGGTTGACATCTTTGCCAGATATAGTCTGCTTGACAGCCGATTCAACCTTCTTTCCATTGATCGTGGTGGGGATCTCAGGAACCTGAATGATGAATCGTGGGACGTGACGCGCAGATAGGCTGGTTTTGATGGCATTGCGGATGGCGTTCACCAGCTCGGGCGTCATTACATGCCCTTCGAGCATCACACAGAACAAGAAGACGTCTTCATCTTTGTCCTGTGGTCTTCGACGTCCAACACACAAGGTCTGTGAGATGTCTTCAGTAAACGGCGGAGCTTCCACGATTGAGTAGATCTGAACTATTAGCACAGTGAAATACGATAACGTCGACGTGCTTACTTCGCCAGAGCCAAAGCGTATGCCAGATGGGTCTATTAAAAGTCAGCTTGGGGCCCGTCTTAGAGGACATCACGGTGCACTGACTCAAGACTCCGTCGCTTCTCCCGTGCATGATGAGACCACCCGTCTTCGGGTTGAACTGCAGCCAGTCGTGCTGAGCCCAGACATCGATGTTGTCGAACCTCTCAAAGTACGACGATCTGTACCTGCTTCCATCCTCATCACCCCAGAAAAAGCACGGCATGCCTGTTTCACGGCCTACATTAGCGAGTAAGTCTGGCCAGTGGGTGTCAATAACTTACTCGCGAAAGGGCGCCGCACGACCATTTCACCTGCTTCACCACTTTCTAGGATGCTCTGGCCTGTCTCGGGATGAGCCACATCGACGTCCATACCAAGTGCGAATATCTGCATTTCACCTACGCGAGACAGTCAGCACAAAGATTCAAAAGATCGCTGATTGGGAGCTCCTACCAGCATAGACTGGCCCGGCGGGATCAGCAGCGATCAGAGATGTCGCCGTGTCTGTTCCTCCAGCAGTATTGCAAAGATGCACCTGAGAAGGAAATGACCGATAGAACCATCGGTATTGTTCGGCCTGGCAGCGTCAATCTTCAATTGCAACGAAGCCGTACGAAAGCGATAGGCGTTCAATGACACTTACCGAGAGAGTTGCTCCTGTCGTATAGACAATCCTCAAAGATTTCAGGTCAAACTCCTGCTTAGGAATGGTCTTGGACATTTCGAGTTCCAGAAGATACCTAGGCGAGGAGCCAAAGTACGTGACGGCATATTTCTCACACATTCTGAGCAGCTGTTTCGCATCAGGATACATCGGGCTCCCATTGTAGACTATCGTCGTTGCACCACTGAAGACGAACCAGTCAGCGAGCGGTCAGCAGCCTTGAGGCATGCACCGACCTGGCGAAATACTGAAAGAGAAGGGTCAGCAGCGATTCCTCGCTTGGTTGTGACGGGAATACATGGCTGATCAGCGAGATCTCTGGCGTTCGGCCGAGCTCTCCGATAGCACTCCCAGGATTCGACTCACACCGTTCATGACGTAAAAGACCACCCATGAAGTCGAAGAATACTGCATGATCACGTCCTTGGGCGTGGTATTGTTGTGCACCACGGCAATTTTCTTGAGCTGCAGGATCAGTCCGTGTTGATGAACCTAAAGAGTAATGACTCGAAAGTCAGCGAATTTCTTAGACATTGGCGTGTTTTCCGGTCATTGCTGACGATGCATTTGGGCTCTCCCGTTGTTCCTGAGGAGTAACATATCCTGTGATAGCTCTGATTAGCAAAAGCAGCCTCTCGAGTCCTGCGAGCATGACCTCACATCAAAGGATAATTGAATGGAACTCGCGTGAATGTCAAATCATCTTGAGGATTAGCTTTCCGCAGAAAGTCGTCGAACATGCACAGGTTGGTCGACGACGGCTTGAGAGGCACAATGAAGAGCTGTGGCTGCAGCTCCAGACGCTTCACTACGTTCTCGACTTTGCTGATTGTCGATACCGCCTTTCCCTTGTAGATTGTGTGAGAGTCGGCAAACATGATGGTAGGTCGTACTTGTTTCAAGCGCGAAACACAGCCCTCAAGTCCCAGATCAGGGCTGATGCACGTGAAGATTGCAGCAATGCTGGCAGATGCGTGATACAAGACCTGGGCTGCGATGGATGTGGCTACGAGTGCTGCAACCCGGTCTCCCTTCTTGATTCCACAGTGGCGGAGTGCGCTGGCAGCAATTCTTACTTGCTCGCGAAACTCGGCCCAGGTCAGAATCGAACTCGTGTCCGTGTCGTCTCGAAGGCCGATCAAGGCTGTAGCATCATCATTCGGGTTGGAAAACAGCGCATTCTCGGCATAATTCATCTCATGGCCATGGAACCACTTCGGATTGGCACTCATGGGAATGGTGTCGTCGTAGGCTTTCTTCCCCGGCGGCAGGCGAGGCTTCAGATCTAGGTAGGCATACAAGTCTCTCCAGAAGTCGTGTGGTCTATGCACGCTCCACCGATGAAGATCTCGAGAGGTCCTGAGATTCTGGGAGAAGCGGGTGTTGACATGTCGGCGATATTTGTCCATTGATGTCTGGCCGGGAGTGGGGGTAGTCCAGAGGAGCTCTGGCTCGTCTTTGCGGTCGTTCATGGCGCAAACGACGATGCAATGGTAATAAGTTTGCGAGCAGATATCGTAGAATAGAGGCTACAGCATGACTGGCCGAGTGGGCCGAGGGGGAGCGGCGCGCCTCGCCGCACGAGAGCGTCTCAGCGTGTCTTCCCGCAAGCCCAGCATGAGTAATGCATTGTCTTATATGTGTCCATGAGGTCGAGTCGGTATGGAATAATGTACACGCTCCACGGGCAGGCTTCCAAGAGGCAATGCAATAGAATATCATAGCGTCGGACATGGCCACTTGTTCTTGTGCTTGGCGCAGATCCTGGCCCACGCCCGAGCCCCCTTTGGAGTTTGAAAGACAGACTCGACATTGACATCAACATCGACATTGACATCAACATCGACATCGACATCGACATCGACATCGACATCGGCAACTGCACACCGTCCGATCGCTGTGACACATCTTTGCAATGTCTCGCCAAAATGGCAGTGTCTCCGCACGACACGGCAACGGCATTGTGAAGCAAGTCGCGAATGGCTCGACCATCGCCGGCAAAAATGATATCGCCCTGCCAGCTATTGGCAATAGACACTCGCGAGACTCTGCCACAACATTGAACCTGCTCATATGTGTAGGCGGCATCTACGCGTCTTTGTACGTCTACCTCCTTCATACTGTCAGACTATCGAATACTAATGTGTCCTCAGCCTGACATGGGGTGTCTTGCAGGAACGAATAACGACCACGAACTATGGAACCGAGACCAAGAGAGAAGTGTTCAAATACCCAGTCGTGATGAACACCGTTCAGTCGACCTTCGCCGCAATCCTTGGATATGTCTATGTCTTGGCCACACGCAAAAGCTCAGCAGACCTGCCAGTCTTTCCTTCCAAAGCAATCCTCTGGCCATTGAGCTTAGTGGCCATAACGTCTTCACTGGCCTCGCCCTTTGGCTATGCTAGTCTGCAACATGTGGATTACATCACATTCATATTGGCCAAATCATGCAAGTTACTGCCAGTAATGTTCTTGCATATCACGCTTTACGGCAAGCGATATCCATTCTACAAGTACGCAGTCGTTGCGCTCGTAACTTTGGGTGTCTCCATCTTCACCCTTTACCAATCCTCGGGGAAAAAACCGAAGGGTGCCCGTACCAACAGCACGTACGGACTCACTTTACTCTCCATCAATCTGATCTTCGATGGCCTCACGAATACCACACAGGACGATATATACGCCAGGTTCCGGCCATACACCGGACAACAAATGATGTGCGCATTGAACGTCCTGTCTACGATCCTGACGTCTTGCTTTCTCTTGCTTGCGCCATATCTGGCAGAGTCGGGAATCGGCGGAGTGGTTGGACTAGACCTTACCAAGGGAGCGAACGAGCTATATGAGGCGCTTGCGTTCGTACAGCGGCACCCGACTGTCGGCTGGGATATCCTTGGCTTTGCTGTTTGTGGCGCTCTGGGCCAAGTGTTCATCTGTAAGGACGATTTCCCAAGTTGCCGCATGAATACTGACGCTTTCCCAGTCATGACACTTTCAATATTTGGCAGTCTGTTGCTCGTCACTGTGACGGTGACGCGCAAGATGCTGACCATGATTCTGTCTGTGGTTTGGTTCGGGCATAGCCTCACCAGGATGCAGTGGCTCGGAGTTGGACTGGTATTTGGCGGCATTGGCATCGAGGCGGAACTGAGCAAGCGAGAGAAACGGCGAAAGCTGGGCGAGAAGAAGCGCAGCTGAGGCATATCATGTGCATAGATCATCGAGGCTCAAGAAGTGATGTGAATATTCACGTCGAGTCGAGTCGAGGCGAGGCTTGCACGTTGTGGCGTGGTCGGTGAAGACTACCTAGCTATTTTCCGTTCTGAGACGAACCTGGCTCGCGCCAGCGCCAGCGCCAGCGCCAGCGCCACAACTCTAATAACCCCTGCGCCAAGTCCAATTTCTCTCGCATTACCTATTCGACTTTACTTTACCTCGCCCCCAGCTGATCCTATACCAACACCCACACTCTCTCATATTATTGCTCATAAGACGCACTGTCGCGTGTCAAAAAAAACATGGCATCCGAGCCCGATAATGGGAGCGCAGAGGCGTCCCGCTACATGCAGCGCCTTGCCAAGTTTCGCGAGGCCGATGCTGAACGAGATGCCTTGGTTACACGGATTCTAAAGGACTACGAAGAGCTCAAAGTCAGATACGAAGAGCGAGAAGATGACTACAAGGCATGGGTGGCGACTCGAAATTGTCATCAACGTCGCTGACCGCTACGATAGAACGAAGTCGCATCACGCCGTATGTGGCAGAGTCGGGCGTCGACCTGCGAGCAGAGCCTCCAACGCGCCTTGCTTGAGCAGAAGCAGACTTCCGTTCGTCTTGGGAGGCCCAAGCACCGGATGCACGCGCTGATTTGAAGCAGAGCTCAAACAATTTTGTCTTATGTCTTATCGATGGCGATGGCGCGCTTTTCGAAGATCACCTATATGCCATGGGCCGCGACGGTGGCAGTGAAGCTGCCTACCGCCTTCATACTGAGATACAAGCCCACCTCAAGTCTATTTATCCTGATGCGAACGTCGACGACTGGTCCATCATGGTACAAGTCGTCCTCAACCAACAAGGGCTTGCGAACAAGCTGCAGAACTGCGGTATCATCATGAACCCAAATGAGCTCGCGGCGTTTTCGCGTGCCTTTGGTCTCGCGCAGCCTCTATTCAGTTTTGTGGACGTTGGATCTGGGAAGGAGCGTGTGAGTTCACCTCGGGAGCTCCTGATGGAAAGCTACTGATTAATCTTCAGGCCGATCATAAGATCCGCGAGACCTTTCGACTGTACATGAAGATCTCTCAGTGTAAACATGTCTTCTTTGCACCTTGTAGCGACAATGGCTACTTGCCACTCCTCGAGTCCTACAAGAGAACCTCAGCTTCTCGCCTCACGCTGATCGAAGCGAGACCCGCCGAATCTGGATTCATCGAGCTTGGACTACAGCGAATCAAAATGCCCAGCATCTTCAGGAACGAGAATCTCCCCGGAAAGCCCATTCCAGCTGCATGCTCGCCCTTATCTGCAACGCCAGTCAGGGCGACTTCGACTTCGAGCATTCAAGCCGGCACGACCCCTTTTGTGCCGAACAGCCCTGCGACGTCGCGAGCGCCGTCTGTAGACTCCATCAACTCGACACAGAACTCAACTTGGGCCACCATAGGCAAGAACGGCACTTCGAGCAAGACCATCAGCATTGCACCTAAGAAAAATCCAAACCGGAAGTTCATCCTCCTAAATGCCTACGACGAGCGAATCGATATCGAACTCCCTCGAACCGATCCAGGAGCTGAGGCCCGTTTTGCAGAGCGCCTTAAGAAGGAAGGCAAATGCTGCAACAGCTACCACTTGACTGGAAAGTGCGACGCTGGAGAGTATTGTGACTATCATCATGGCGAGAAATTTACTCCAGGCGAGCTCTTGGTCCTCAAGCATAAAGCGAGATCTCGAAGCTGCCCGAAGAAGTCCGCATGTCGAGACATGAAGTGCACTTTTGGACATCACTGCAAGTACGGACCTGAATGCTATTCAGATGTCTGCTACTTTGTGGACACACATGGTCAGGACCCAACTCCAGCTAAGAGGATGTTCGAAGATGGTAGCGAAGAATGGATCCAAGCTTACTTGCAGAAAGTAGCTCATGCGTGAGCGAGGCTACGCCGATCAGTTGCGTAAGATAAAAAGTTGCGTAAGATAATCACTGGCAAAGGCAAGTGCAGTCCGTCGAGGCTGTGCTCCATATAACATCGATAACATTAAAGCACTAGTATTTCTAAATGAACAAACGTCCAAACGGAGGGCTGTCAGTCAGTGTATACATGCAGGACTGCTAGAATATTGGAACATCTAATCCTACAACAAAGGACGCTGGGCCCATCAAGTGATGTCTACCAGGACCTCTCTACAAGGCGCACAAGGGACTTCCTCTTCTTCAGCCGTATATTTCCAGCATCTTGGACACTTCTTCGCCCTCGGCGGTAGGACGGCTACTTTCCCGTGGACGACATTACCGCCAATATGCAGCTCTACCGGTTGTTCATACCGCCACTCTTCATTTCGCTCTTTGTTGTGAGGGGCGTTGCTTAGCTGCAAAGCTTCTGCTTCGCTGACTACCAGCAAGTTCGCGAGCTCGTCCTTGCGTAGCCAGCTGAATGACGACTCTGCAGGATCGAAATGTGTAGGGAGAGCTATCTCAACTCGGCATGCGAGACCGCTTCCAAGCAGTCCCGCCGTACGAGCTTCTTCTTGGGCGACCTTGACAGCAGCAGAAATTGCCCTGAATAGTGCGAGAGATGAAGTCAAGCCCGCATCAGTTCGGACACCAAGGCTTTCGGCATCGAATGGCGACTTCCATTTTTGTTTGAGAGGATGTATGGAATCATTAGCGCTCTCAGCAGTCGACTTCATGCTTGCCGGCATCCATTCCCAAACTTCCTCAATGAGATGAGGTGTGACTGGGCCAAGCATTCTGCACAATTCTTGTAGGATGACCATCAAGATCGTCTGCGTATGTCTTCTAATAGCCGTGGATCCAGTATACAGCCGGTCTTTGATGATCTCGAAATAAAATGCGCTCAAGTCGCTGTTGATGAAGCGATTGATTTCCGTGATACAAGCGTAGAATTTGTAATCAGAATAGGCGCTGAACACTGTGCGGCTGCAAACACTTAGCTGCTGCAAGATGACACGATCCGCGAAGTCCAACTCCGACAGGAGATCATGCCTGGGCTTTGCATCTGGATAATTGTGCAAAACTCCAACAAGGAATCTGAAGGTCACACGATACTTTTGCAAAGATTGTTGCACGCTCTGGAGAACAGGCTGGGAGATGGCAACATCCTTGGTGTAATCGGACGAAGCCACCCAGAGACGAAGCACGTCTGGACCTAGGATACCTTTCTGGGCTTTGGTGGGAGGCGCCTGCTTGTGCTTCCCAGCTTTCGTCCTGCCCTTGGTCGACTGAACCAGCACGCCTGAGATGATTTCATCTGGCGAGACAACATTGCCAATACTCTTGCTCATCTTTCTCCCGTACCCGTCTAGTGTAAAACCGTGCGTCGTCAAGGTCTTGAATGGCGCAACGGGCTTTTCATCCGCGCTCTGGGCTGCAATGGCAGTCAATAAACTGCTTTGAAACCAGCCTCGATGCTGATCGGTGCCTTCAGAATACACGTTGCTTCGGGGAAGTCCATCAGTTCTTCTCTCCAGTGAGGTCCAGCTGGTTCCAGAATCGAACCACACGTCCATCGTATCACTACCACGGATCCATTTTCCAGGCTCAAGAGTGGGATGTAACCAAGCAGGCTCTGCCTTCGCGTCAGAAAACCATGCATCTACGCCTCGCTCTTCTATGACGGAGATGATGTGGTGAATGCTCTCGTCGGAAATGCACGCTTCTCCAGTGTCGACATGGTATAATGCCGGTATAGGCACTCCCCATGCGCGTTGTCGCGATATACACCACTGGCTTCTGCCTGCTATGAAGCTCTCCAGCCTGCTCTTGCCACTTTCAGGAATGAAATGTACAGATTCGAGGGCTGCCAACGCTCTATCCTTGACGGCGGAGATATCAGCAAACCACTGTGCCGTGGCACGGGTGATGACTGGCTGTTTCGTTCGCCAGTCGATGGGATTCTTGTGTGTGAATTTGTGCGCAATTAATAAAAGTGGGCTGCGACTGGTGTGCACGGTTTCTGGTAGCAAGCTTCGGGGTGACCGCAGCACATCTAGCACGGCTGTCACGCCTTGAGTCTGTGCATCGAGGCCATGGAAAGGTGGAGCACTATCCACCGTTCGAGGAAATGCATCCACGGTGTATCTGCCTTCGTCATCTACAGGCGCAAAAGCTGGCCCAACGCCTTGCGCTTGACAGACCTGCCAGTCATCAATTCCATGACCTGGAGCAATGTGGACAACTCCGGTACCAGATGTTGCTGTCACGAATGGCGCCTCAAAAAGCGGAGACTCGGAGTCTTGGAAAATGTTGTAGCAGCAGCCACCCAGTTCATGTCCAGAGATGGCATCAATAACAACCTCCAATCGCGTGCCTTCGGGGAGATGAGACAAGACATGCTCAATTCGCTCTTTGGCTACTAAGAGTTGGTCTTGGCCGGCGGCGAGATTCGATTCGTCAGCAATTGATATGACAGAGTACTCGATGTCACTGCCAACCGCAATGGCTTTGTTTGCAGGCAATGTCCATGGCGTTGTTGTCCAGATGAGGGCGCTGATCGTGTCCGGTCTGATGCTCGGGTTCGCCTTGAGCACATTCGGAAGCTTTACAAATGGCATCTTCACAAAAGCAGCAGTACATGTGTGACTGTCATCGTACTCTAGCTCAGCTTCCGCAAGGGCCGTCCGCGAGGAAGGTGACCAGTATACCGGCCGATGATGTCGTGAAATGAGGCCTGTTCTTAACTTAGCATGCTTTAGAGATCATCCTGTCTGCGCATCATGCCATTTCACCTTTTCTGACCATATCTCCGAACACGTCCAACTGCCTGAGCTCAAATGTTTTGTCCATAGTTCTGTATGGCCTATCCCATTCACCCATCACACCCCATTCCCGAAAGCTCTTCTTTTGCAGCTCAATTGTTTCCGTAGCCAACTTTCTTGCAGCAGCTCGAATATCAGCAGCACTCATTTGCTGGCTCAAAGCTGTCGCTACCTTTGCTTCTTGCCTTGGGGCCTTTGGCTGCTGCAAGGCCTTGAGCTCGATAGGAAGGCCGTGGCAGTCCCATCCTGGCGTGTATTGTACCCTCCTGCCTCTCGATAGTTCAGAGCGCAACATGAGGTCTTTTAGGATTTTGTTTAGCGCATGTCCGACATGCACCGCGCCATTGGCATATGGCGGACCGTCGTGAAGCACGAACTCATTGCACTTCTCATTGCCATCTCTGTCGACAATGGTAGCGGGACGGTGCTGCCGCTGCCAGGCATAGAGGTCATCGGCGCATCGCTTACGATATTGTTCGATCTGCTCAGGACTTGGCCGAGCTGGGAATTGTGATTTGGGAAGCGCGAGAGTGTCAGACCAGCTCTTTTTCGTCCGCGCAAGCTCTCGTATCTTGTCAAGCAAATTTCGATCGGTATGCGATGCGGCTCTGATGATGTGTGTGGCAGCGAACGCCGGCATGCTCAAGCACGAATGGCATTCATCGACTTGGCCATTATTTTCGAGTGCAGCGGTGGAAGTTTGTGGTGCTCGGCTGCACTTGCCCAACACCACGAAGCTGGAGCGTAGTCACGAGCAGTCACAATGTCAACGATATCGCCATAACAGCCATAATCACGATCATAATCTCATCGCCATCGCCATAACCATAGCAAGAATCATAATATCATCGCCATCACCATCACCATCACCATAATCGTAGTATCAATGCACCGCAACGCACTGCTATACTCTTCATCTTGATGCTCCCAATGTGTGATTATGATTTCAACGCCAACATGAGTGCAATTCATACGGTTGTCGCAGCTCACACTTGATGCATCGCTTGCGCTTTCAGCTGCTGTATCTCTTCCCGCAAACTGCTGATAATGAACGCGTCCTTTTCTCGTTCACGCCTCACAGCCTCATCGACAGCCGCCTGGTAAGACTCGCTGATCGCCGCACTTCCCGTGGAGAGAGCCTGACATTTCCACTCCTGTATTTCAGCTTTCAACGACTCAATCTGTTCGTGCAGTCTCGACCGCTCGCCAGCTTCAGTATCAGCAGGGCTTCGCGCCTCGGAGAGAGCGAACGGCGCAGCCTCGTGCCCTAGCCGTACTCTCGGCAGCTCTTTCGATGACTGGGCTGTCTGCTGGCCCAGCGCTGGCTCACTTCTCTCTAGACTGCACGAGACTTCCTGTACCAACTTCTCCAAAGACGCGATTTGCCTCGCCTGAATATCGAGTCGTGAGGTGAAATGCTCTCGCTCCTGCTCCATCGTCCTTTGTACTGCTTCTAGTCGTCGAATCTCTTGTCTTCGAAGCAGAAGGACTGCGTCTTTTATCTCATTGCCTTCGTCAATGTCGGTCCGCAGTCGGTCAGTAATGCTGTGCTCATCATCGACTCGTCTCAGCATCCCACGCTCTAAGCTCTCGGCGAGGAGATGCTGCGCAGGCCAATTCACAATGCTTGGGCGTCTTCCTTGTTCCGGGTAAGTGAATATCAAAGCGCGAACCTCTATACTTTCTCTCGTCGGCGATCCAGCGGGAACAGCTTCGGGTGGCATGTCGAAGGCCGTGTGAAGGCACGTTTTCGCCGGCCTAAAAGCGGAGGGAACGAGGGTCAGCGTGTGTTCCCAAAGGAGAACATATCGGCTCCAAAAGCAAAGGCTGAGGCTAGCAACCTGTGTCTGAGACAGCGACCCCAGCTGCAGTCACATGGCGGAGTCACGCCTCGTACCCTTCGATATACTCACATGTCAGCGGCGCTATCATAGTTCTTGAACAGCAGTACGTCATCCTCATCCTGTTCGGAGCAATAGTACCCTGTAAGACCACGGTCATCGGTGTATGCTCTGGACATTGTTCATCTCTCATCGTCGTTCTTACACTCGAAGCCCGCTCGATATTTGGAGACACCCATCGTATCGTGGTACGCATTGTTGTCTGCTCGATACCGATCACACTCCAAGATATCACCATCCTGAAGCTTGCCTGCATCGACAACAGCGAGTCCGCAGTCAAACACTGGATGCTTGATCGGCCTCCAGATGTTGATGATCCTGGCTCGTCCGCTCAGCAGATAGTCGGCCTTCATTTCAGTCAGGTTTCTGATTTTTGCAAGGACGCTCCGTTCGGTATTGTCGGCGTGGACTTGTTTTGCGAATGGATTGTAACTCAGGCCTTCCACACGAAGACCACTGTCGTCTGAATGTCGTATGCGAGCATCGTAGAACATGATCTCATCGCAGCCTTCGACTTCACGCCTGAGCAGAACTTCCAATTCTGGCAGATAGTCCTTCCCGATGGCTGCTTGTGAAGACCAATTCGTGAAGCTTGTTGGTGCTTTGACGTAAAGAAAGCCATTGCCATCTAAGGAGAACTTTTCTTGTCGACCGCGAACATCATGAATTGTTTCGAACGGGCCAGGCGCTAATGTGACATTTGTCTTATTGTCTTTGTCAGCGAAGTTGGGCGTTATCTGCAATGGCTTCTCTTTGGCATATATTGGATCGTCCTTGAGATATTGCAGCTTCACCTTAATGTCACGCCGTGGTTGCGACTTTCGAGGATCAGTACCAGAGCACGAGTCCACTGCCGCGTGGGCTCTGTCCGCTCCGTTGCTCTGTCTTGACATGGCCCGAGTTGATAGTTCTACAGTCTATCACGCTGTCGCCGGAGTCCCGGATGTCGAGGACGATATGATCTGTTCTGTCAATGATCGGGGAACCCTGGGCCCTTCGAGGCTTATCTTGGCTTGGGCTAAAGCTACGTGGACGTGAGCTTTCTGGCGTTGCAGGTTGCAGCTTGACATGCAGCGCGGAGTGCTGGTCCGACCAATGTCTGAAGGATTGTAATTACTGCTTAGAGCAAGTGCAGACGCTGATGCGGAAAGAGGCAAAGCTGCACAGCTCATCAGCCCATTCATGGGAAACATGAACCTTAGGAATGGTCACACCGAAATGCCGTAGGTCTGACGTGTCAAGCAGCAATGTGGTTCACAAGGTAAAGGCAAGGCGAAGCTGTGACATGCTCGTCAGGCCCGTCCTTACACCGTGTCGCGATGCACCACTCCGCTATACATGCTAAGGTCTAGCCTAGCCACGTCTTCGTCATCTTCGCAGATTGCCCGTAGCCAGGCCACGCCCCAGGCCGTAGACCACGCTCTGCCGATAGCAATGGGTGTTGAAGGAGTGGGTTCGAAGGCTCGCAGCGGCCTCACGCAGGTACGCGTCCAGGCTAGTATGGCTCTAGAAGTCCAACACGAGCCAATTTGATGCCCACATGCGTACAGGGTGGTGAATGGTGTTGCAGAGGCGTGGAATGAAGCTATAGGGAGAGGCGTAGTCGTAGCCGTAGTCGTGTGCAGGGAGGGGCCAGGAGGACAAGGACGGAGCGCGTCCCGAAGTGCAACCATGTTACGAGTCACCAGGTGTCTGAAGGGCGAAACACCATCATTGTAATACAACCGCAACCGCACAATGAGTCGACTACCGTCTGCGCGCGGAAGCTCGGCGCGACCGTTGAGCATGTTCGAAGCACCGACCGACTACATGAACAGCTTGAAGCAGACGGGCGAGGCGGGCAAAGGGAGTGAGGGTGTCGCGACATCGAACCAGTCGAAGAGGAGGAGTCTCCTTCCGCAGTTCTCGTCGGCGCGGAAGGAGATCGACGCCATACAAGAGGATGCATCGCAGAGCAGTGCGCGCGCATCGCCAGAAGACAAGGCGCAGGATGATAGGAGGGCCATGCCTCCTCCTGCGCTGAAACCACCGAGGCCTGCTCCGCGCGAAGGCCATGCCATTCCTGCACGCACGAGCAGTCATATGCGATTGCCGGGATCCGTGACAGCAGCCAAAGCAGCGCCGTCTGCCCATGCCCGCACTGCTTCGCGCGATGGGAGTGTGATCCCGGCAATCGCATATGCCTCCTCCTCCTCCTCCTCCTCCTCGGCGTCCGCTGCTGCTGCCACTGGCATCAAGCGCACTGCCTCTACCAGGCTCCCACAGTCCCCTGGCCCACGTACTTCTTCCCAGAGAGCACCTGGCCTCGCCAATGCCGCTGCCAATGTTATCCCGACGGCGCAGAAACGAGCTTCCGCCAGTCTTGCAAAGCCCCCCGTGCTCAATACCTCGATACCAGCTTCACACGCTCTGCCTACGCCTACGCCTACGCCTACGCCTACGCCTAGCTCGCCCACGCGCTCAGCGACGTCAACTGCTCCACGACCTCGTTCAGGCTTACCTCCGCCCTCGAAGCCAGCCTTCAACACCTATCAACAACACTACAGCCCTGTTAAATCTGCCTTGCCCAAGCCACCCATTCCGAGCGCCAAGTCGCTGAAGCAGCATGCACCAGGACCAGAAGATGAGCCTGTCAGCTTCGAAGGGGCACTCGAGCAGATGGAACTGCTGCAGCTGTCTCTGCTACATCAACAGGCTCTGCCGACTCTCGCACGATATGAGGCAAGTGCTAAGCAGAAACTGGGAAGTATGCACGCGAAACTGCAGAAGCAATACACCCTGATTCACGAGCAGGAACAGGAGCACAGAAGACAGGCCAACCTGAACGCATTTCAATCCTGGTGTCCTGATACTGCTCTTCTAGCGGAGCATCTTTCATCACTCAGTCGGGTGATCTCTGATCTTCGAGCTCACACAGAGCCCGGGAGCAGATACTCAGGATTGGTCGAGACCTTTGAAACGTGGGCAGACCGCGCGGAGTCCATCTTGATGGATGCCCATCCCGGAGCAGCGTTCATCGAAGCACTCCCTGAGTCATGGAGAGCGACGCATACTTCACTGGCGTTGAACATGCGGTCTATACAGCGTGATATCAGCATGCTTCCTCCACTCCCGCCAAGAAGTGATGCCGAGGACCCTTCAAGCTTGGAAATCATGATCGACGATTGTGTTTTACTGGTTGACGGCATGCTCAAAGAATTAGAAGTGATGACCAAGCTTCAAAAGGAGGTTTTGCAGCGAGGGAAAGCTCGCATCGACGAGCAGATCAACGCATTAATGTCGACCGGAGTCGAGAATCGCGCACAAGAGAAGGAAAATTGGCAGCCGGCGTGGCTCAATGGTGGCTGAAGGAAGAGGAGCGATGATTGTGTGGGATGATGAGTTGATGAGTGGCTCTTCCCGGCAGAGTGATTGAGATCTTAATTGTTTACGAGCTAGCGAAGATACCCCACGTATGACCGATTCGACACATGTTCGCCCTTATGCAAGGCCCCTACTCACGCCGTCTGTTGTTTGGTTTAGTCTGTCGCGCGACTACATGCTGCCTTTGACCGATACTTCTGCTGCACACCTCCTCCTCGTAGCGTGCAAAGTGCTCATCGTGATCCAATCTCACTTGCGCATGTGCATCCAACTCGAGATGTTGCAGTTGCCCGGAGCGTCCTCATACGTGTAAGTACACTGGAGGATGCATGGCATGACTCCGCTGAGTGACAGCAGCTACGGTCGCCGTCTCAGCCACGGTAAGCTGGTCTCAACCTGTAGGTTTGGAGTCGACCGGCCCTCCTTTTGCGACACAAGCTGACCTTTGTTTCCGAAAGGAATGTGTAGAAGACGATCGTCAATGCGGATCCAAGTGGAATGATCAATATGCGCCATCACGAAGAGCCGAGAAGCAAGTCATGATACGATTGCGATAATTGCATGCCTCTTGGTCCAGTATCGACAAGCATAAAGCCGTCGGTGACTTGATAACCTGATATCTGGCGAGTTTCAAGTGCCGCCGAGCTTGGTCTTTCCATACGCGCCGCCCATTTTCTTCCTCTCTTCCAGTGCAGCACGGTAGGGAGGTGCAGTTGGGGGCTGAACGGGATCCAAGCTGACATGTCCCTCAGGTAACTTGTGGCTCGCGTCTGCATCAAAAGCACTCAAATCTCCACAAGCTAGGAAAGGTGCGATCCATCTCGTCCCTTGCCCAGAATCTCCTTGAGTGTCCATATGCAACTCCGTGACTCCATCCTCACGCTTGACTCGTACTCCTCTCGCAGCCTTCTCTATCGACTCTCCGTAAGGCTCCAGCTGTCGGGTGGTCCCAAGAGGGTTGTCAAGACTAGCCTTGAATCCCTCCGGAGGTCTGAAGTTCGTACATACGATGAAGGCCTCAACACTGCTTGCTCGGCTACTCCTCGGCTTCGCAACCGTGACGCCTTCGAAAACGGTCTTGAGCTGTGCATACAAGATGTTATCGTTATCTTTTCCGCGAAATGTCTTTGCAATGAATTTTCCGCCTGGCTTTAGTACGCAAAGTGCCAGGTTCAGAGCAGCCCAGAGGAGTTGTGATTGTACGTAGATATCGAGATCGTGCAAACCTGTGACATCGGGGGCACCATCTGATATGACAAGATCGACGGGCTGTGAGGCTTCAGTCGGAGATGTCTTTGGGTCGTAGCCGGGATCGAGAGCCTTGAGCAAGAGGGGTATGGTCGATGGATGTGTGATGTCGGCTTTCAAGCACACAATGCCCTCCAGGGGCGACATGGGCTGTAGATCGATGGCCACGATCTTGACATCCGTCCTTGGAGACGTTACCGGCGCCTCCAGTGGCTCATTTGGACCTCCGTTTTCTTCGTGATACTTGAGTAAAGCTTTGTATCTCTTGTCTTCCCAAGCAGCTCGACCGATTCTTTCACCTTGGATGAGAATTCTGGAAAGCACTTGGGACCAGCTTCCAGGAGCAGCGCACAGATCAACGACACGAGTGACGCCTTCGAACAGGTTGAATTCTTCGTCGAGCTGGAGCAGCTTGAAAGCTGAGCGCGCTCTCCATCCTTGCTCTTTTGCCAAACGGTAGTAGGCGTCTCGCTTGTCTTTTGATGATTTCCCCATGCTCCACGACTCACTTGGGCTTCGTAGAATGTGAGTGGGATGAGAACTGTAGGCCAGGCAGGTTTTATGCAGGTGTAAAATTCGACCAATCAAAAATTCATGTCCAAATTGATGGCTTGCATCTACCTATATAGTACTAGGTACCTAGATCGGCAAGGCGCAAACAGATCTACGATGTTTCAGTGGCCTTCATTGTCGGAGATTGAGAAATGAAGTGAAGGAGTGACTGAAACGATGAACCCGTAAATGTGACTATGTACAAGCTGTGGCCGTAATCTCAACTGATTGGTATCATATCGTGTCCCATTCATGCATCTTCATCATAATCTTGTGAACTCCACGTAAATGCTTCGACAAGTGCTGCTGCGATGCGATCAATTATCCGATCATGGAGCCCTTGCGTGGCTCAGTGCCCTGATAGCTATATCCTCCCATGTCCACTGGATTAACGGGGCCCAAAGAGTTTCTGCGCACCTGCTCGACGTCGACCACCGACAGACGCTTCTCGTCCCAATGAACGGTCTGAACAGCGCCACCAAGAGCGCCACCCTCGAGTGTAGTAGCAATCATCTTCTCGCCCTTCACACGTAGGATGTGGAAGCCGTGGCCGACCCAGTGCTTGGCAACGTAGGCGAGGACGATAACGAAGCCAACAAGTGGGACGATGTAAGAGACACGAGTGCTAGCAGCGTCGGCAATGGCACCCTGGATCGGCGGAAAAACAGCCCCGCCAGACACGCCCATGACGAGGATTCCTGCACCGCGTCGAGTGTTTTTGCCCAGGTTGGCAGTACCGAGAGTGAAGATGGTCGGGTACATGGGGGCCATGAAGAAGAAGATGCAAATGAGGACCGCAACGGCTGGAGTTCCAGAACCAGCAGCGACGTATGCGTTGAGAGCGATGGCGCAGCATGCGTAGATGACCAGGAGGAAGTTGGACTCAAAGACAGTGGCGAGAGCGGTGGCAATGAATCGACCAACAGTGAAAGTGATCAGAGCGTAAGAAAGCATATTGGAGGCCTGGGCGCTGCTGAATGTCGCGTTCTCGGTAGCATAGTTGATGAAGAACGAAGCGCAGGTGACCTGGGCACCGACGTAGGCGAATTGTGCAATGAAACCACCAATCATATTCCATTCCTTGTAGAGTGGCTTCTGGGTGATCACATTGCCATAGTAGTCGACAGCCACATCTTCCGAGTCTCCGGCGGCGATAGATGCAGAGCGAACAGCGGCTTCTTGGACCTCAGGAAGCTTGGAGAAGAAGAACAGGACTGCGACTGCCGCACCAGCACAAGCAACAGCCAGGTAGACGTACTGAACATTGGTCAAGCTATGCTGGTTTGCGCCGGTGAAGAAAGCCTTGGAAGCGATGAGTGGTCCAACGAATGAAGCAACGCCGTTCCAGCTTTGGCAGAACTGGAGACGAGCTGAAGCAGTTGCCGGGTGACCAATGACGACAGCGTACGAGTTGGCTGCAGTCTCGAGAGTGGCAAGACCGCAAGCAATAACGAGTGTGCATGCGAGGAAGCCTCCGAAGGAAGCCTTCTGGTTGGCTGGCTTGGAGAAGTGAGCCACGGGCCAAAAGAAGATAGCGCCCAAACTGTAGAGGGAAAGACCCATGAGGATGGTAAACTTGTAGCCCTTGCGCTTCATCACCTCAGCTGCGATTGGCGAGAACATGAGATAGCCACCCCCGAAATACATCACTTGCAATCCGGTCGACTCAAGCTTGGTTACGCCCAAAACCGACTGAAAGTGCTGTGGGAAAGGAGAATGATCAGTTACGATTGCCAGATGCGAAAGGGAAATGCGCACCTTATTTAAGACATCGAGCAGGCCATAGCTGAATCCCCACAAAAAGAAGAGACTAATGACCAAGGCCAATGGGTAGATGAGCTTCCTTCCAGTAAGGTAGCCTCCTGCGATGCCTGGAGCATCGGTTGGAACACCTCCGCCAGCCATTGATGCTGATGTGAGAGGGTTTGATGAGGGGGATGGTGGGTATGGGCGTGAGCGATTCGTGCCGTTCGTCGGCTGATAGTATTGCTGAGTCGATTTCAAAAGGGGCTCGGATGGCAGACTAGAGATGCTGCGAGTGAATGATGGATGGCCTGGGTTTGCTGGAGCTGGTGATGAGTGACCAGACTAGGGTTGTTGGATGGTCGGCGTTGCTGGATGATGGGAGAAATCATGATGGGCAAGGTGGGCGACTTATATGCTGCGGATGTGTCAGTTGATGGCAGAGCATAGCAGAGCGACATGATATTGCAGTGCAGTCCAGAATGAACTGTGGGGATAAGCTTTGCGCTACTGCAGGCAAGATCTTTGCTTGGCGATGGGGCTCCAGCTCCAGTCTCCAGACAAGCTGGATTCGGACGAGGTGAGGGGTCTTGCAATCGGGCCGCGAGGGCAGCCACACGCAGCGCGCCTCGATTCGATTCTGTTGGGCGGTGACTCGGTGAGATTGCATGCCCATTGCCCATCCCATCCTGGAGTTTCGCCGGCGCCAGGCTGGAGACAGGCAACATGCGGCTCTGCGTGATGAATGCAAGTACCCTTCAGTTGCCGGTGGAACGGGCGTAGAACGCGGGCCGTTGGTTCTAGCGTGCTTCTGTTCGGCCCTTCTCCGCGCAAGAAATGGAATTCTACAGCGTCGCGACCGTGTACGAGGCGCTCAACCACCTTACCAGGCGTCGACGAACGACCAATAGTCCTGCTCAGAATTTCCACAGCCTTGCCTTGCCACGATGCTGGATTCCTCAGACCCTCCACACGTGACACGCCTCTCCGCGCTCCGCGCTCCACACTCCGCACAACGCACCTCGTGGAATATGTCTCCATGTGATCCGCACTGCTAAGTGGCATGCGTCCAGTATGGACAGTACATGTACGTACAGGCGCATTCAATTCGGTAAAGGCTTCCTTCCCAGCCAAACATGCACGTTCCACCGCACATACACGTCGTGCTGAGCCTCCTCCTTGAGCTGGTTGATCTTCTCGGTGCATTGCTCCTGTGACAAGTCGTGCTTGAGATTGGGGAAGAAAGAACTCATGGCACCAATCTCCACCAGGCTCCAAGCTCTTCGCATGTCGGGAATGCGATCAGTACTGGTGACCTCTTGCCGGACATGCTGAAATCCACGATTCCTCAGAATCTCTTCAAGCTCTCTCGCCGCATACGACCAATGCTTGATCTGCGGCCGCATGATGCCGTGCAGCTCTTCGTGCACATGTGCTTTCGTGCGCGGCTCATTACGTAGCCAGCGAGCACCTCCGAAATCTGCTTCGAGCCACTGCACCCATCCACCAGGTTTCAGCATACTGAACACGTTATCTGCGATCTCTTCAGCAATCACGGTCAGAGACGGAAGCGACAAACATGGACACACCTGTAACGACCTCCCAGTCCTTCTCGTTCATCGCGCTGTTCAGATACCGCAAGTGTATCACATCATATCGATTTCTGACTTCAGGAGGAGGAGGAGTGGCCTTCGCATCGAGCACTTTGAGAGATACGTTGTCCGGCAGATCTTGCGAGTATTGGTCGGGCGATAAATCGAAGCCGTCAAAAGACATCGTTGTGGGTAGTTGGCTCGCAAGATCGAGGACAACGATGCCCGTGCCCGTGCCCATGTCTGCGATTCTTGCATTCGGTTCAAGCGATTCTTCAATGTCTGGATGCAGAAGGTATCCAACTCTGTAGGGTGAGTGCGTCAGTCTGCTGCATGGTCTGTCGTTGAATCTTGACATTCGCAACTCACGTCTTTATCAGAAGCTGATGTTGTCTATCCAGCCTAGATTATTGTCAGCACTGCGTTTTGTGATGATGCATCAGAATCGTTACCGTTGGCTCTCGGCGCCTCCTCTTCTCAGCCAGTACCCATCCTTGCCAAAATGTCCGACGTCCTCTTGATGCGCATTGGCATCTTGTGCTCGAGGAAGACCAATATCACCCATTGTAATTCTTTCCAAATTTGACTAATTCCTGCTGGGGTTTCCACTTTTTCAAAGCTGGCCAAGTTCTAGCAATCCGAAACACTTGATGATGGTGGAAAAGACAGACTGCTTTGTCGCACCACAGGACAAAGTGTCTGAACTATCCATGACAATAATATGTAGTTGATAACAACACGATTTGACCCGCGGTTGGCGTCCATACCAACGAGCTGACACTCAGTTCCACAAAACGCCATGATCCAGGTCAGGCAGTGATAGTTGTACCAAGCCCAGCTAACGACGACATCCAACGCTCTAATCGAAGCATGGTACTGCGATAGCATCGACTCGAAGACATCCTACCTCGGCATAGTTTGTATCGGGAAGAGCCAAGGCCGAACACCTAGACTTTCTCTTCACTTAAGCATCGTCAGTGTGCATATCCAAAGCACGAGAACAGGTTAAAATAGCAGTGATCTGCGATCTTGCACGAGCCCTTTCCCGATATACTTTCTCTTTGGCGCCTCAGACAGCCTTGATCGGTTGTTACTGTGTTATTCAGACCTCAGTCCTGTCTGAGAATACACTTTCACGATTCTGCCGCGCCTTGGTTCGCAGATCTTAGACACATGGTAGAATCATAGGCATGGCCGCATGGCATTTATGGTGGGGGAGTGAATGACACGAAAGAAGTGTTGTTATGTGCGACGGTTGTAGCCGCGAGCAGTATGCTATAGCTGACGGGTATGTTGATTCGGTGCCTGGAGACATGCAGCAAGAACTATGCTTGGGAGCGGCCCTTGACGAGGATGACCGGCCCATGGAGCTCGATCTTCCAACCAGCATTCTTCAACGCTTTGCCGACAGCAGGACCAAGTTTACTGCGTCCGCCTTCGCTATGCGTCCCGCGACCTACAACGACTTCATAGCCAGCATGTCGATTTGAAGCGCCGATTCTACCATTAGCACGGTCTTCACCGAGCGCTACCCACCATTCCTCGACCCTTTGCTCTACAATTCTCACGGCATTCCGTACATCTATCCCATGAAGATCCAGCTGGTTCGGTGTGGATTGCGATTCGGCTCGTTGGTCGGCAACAGCAGCAGATGCCGCCGTAGAAAGCGCGGTAAGGTTGCGATATTCCTGACCATAATAAGCAGCAGCACCACCCATCAATCGATCAGACTTGGCTTTTCGATGTGCCGCGAAAGCCTGAGCCAGTGCCGCGCTCCTAGCAGAAGCGTAGGCAGACGCGCGCTGCGCAACATCGATGTCCGCGGATGGGTTCGTGCTGCCGGAGTGCCCAGGCGCCTTCGACACCGCTCGTGCCGTATCAATACCAAGTGTCTTACTGTATGGTCGCTCATAAATCGGAACAATTTCGATGCCGCCTCGCTCATTAGGACGATAAGTCAAGGCTTTGGCCAGCTCGTGTGCTGCTGCGGTAGAAGGATAAGTTACGCTTACCAAAGCTGCAACATAATCCGATCTGAGGCTTGGGAATTCGAGATGTAGTTCGTGAGCATTGACGGCTTTGATTGGATCCTCCTCTATTGCTTCGTTGCCTTCCGCCAACTTGGTCTTGAGCAATTCGCCTATTGTCTTCGGGATCGAAGCACCACATTTGTGATACTTTGGCCCTACTGTAGCCGTCTCAAGACCCATGCGTGTCGCGATGAACTCGATGTCGTTCTTTGAGTCTTTCCAGGCATTATAGGTTGACGAACTAGCGTGAAAAGGTGAAGATGGAAGAGAGCCAGATCGCGGTTCGCCAACTGCTCCGAGACCCTTCTTCCTTGCCTTGCCTTTGCGACCACGTCGCCCGGTGTTTTCTTCCGAAAAGGCGTCTATACCCTTCGCTAGAATTTTTGTGCCGTCCTCTGAAGATTCTTGGAAATGAACATGGTTCAGAAGCTCGTCTATAGCTCTTTCAAAACCCCCATTACATTTTTTCAACGTAAATGCGATCTGAGACTGAGTGACGCGGCCGTCTAATACCTGCCCCAATAATTGAATTTTCGTTTCGTTGTCCTGTGTCTCCAATTCTCTGGCGATATCGTTGTCTCCCAATATGCTGCCACCTTCTGAACGCCGGTCGAGGTCAAGTGAGCTCAGATCAGTTGATAGGCTGATAAGGTCTGTCTCTCTTGACAAATTTTCGCTTGTCTCCGGACATGATTCTGGCCGAGCGGGCAGTTCAGCCCCATGATCTTGAGCCCCCGTGCCAGAGGGATCAAAGGCTAACTGTTCTTCCAACAATGCCGACTCCTTCAGAGGATCCAGTACCTCTCGAGCTTGCTTTACCTCTCTTTCTTTTGTCAAATCGTGATCTGACAGGATTGCCGACAACAATGCTGTGTCCAACGGAGGACAGTACTCTGCCTCCAAGGTCGCGTATATATCATCCATCCTCGATATCGGGGTGTCTGATTCTCGAGCCTGCCGTGCTCAGAGGCAGCTCCATACTGATGGGCGATAGTAGGTCATTGGGATGAGGACTGAAGAGATCTAGGCTTTGGCTGAGCATGTGGGAGGTCTTGGTGGTGTTTTGGGGGAAAATGGTCGAGGGTCGAGTCTTCAGATGACGCGCGGAGCGAGCAAGGATCGTGCGGAGCTCAAATTTGGCACAGACCCGCAGCGAGACCCTTGCGGCGAGAGCTACCAGCCAGGCAACCAAAAGACAACATGTACTGGGCTTGGACTTGGACTTTGGATTTGGGGATTGGTCATGGTCAAGGCAATCATAGCAGTCAGTCACGAAAGCGTCCACGTGATCTTGATGAGCAGTGTTACAGATGCTGGACTGAAATGATGCTTGTGAGCACTTCTCATGATCCTGTTTTGTCACCACCATGCTTCTTCTTGGCACTCCCACCACCACTCGTTCTCTGCCTGCTGCCCCCGTCCCCCGTCTCGCCAGCGGAGCCTTGAGCGCCGCCTTCTTGCTGCCCTCGAGGTTGCGAGATGTCGCGGTTCGCGGGCGAGACGTTGAGCGGATCATTGGAGTTCTGTTTGGTCAAATCCGTCAGTCGCTAGCCCGCCTTGATCAACATAGATAGCACTTACACCTCCAGTCTCTTGTCTTGCGCTCTCCTGCTGTGCCTCAGGGCTCGTCTTGGAAGCATCGAAAGCTACACTCTCTGTGGCCGCCGCCGCTTGGTCTCCTCCTGATTTGCTGTACTCGTTCGAATGGGGCTTCAGACTGTCTTTGTCCTGACTATCTTTGTAAGGATGTTGTCGTCTCGAAGTGCTTTGGTATTGGCGTATTGCAAGAGTGTAACGGCTTGCACGGATGCGTGGATGGAGAAAGCGACGGCGCATTGTTGATGGCAGCATCTTGCTGGCTTGCGGGAAATGACTGAGATCTTCTCCAATTTGCTTGATACGTGTAGGAGTAATGGAAGAGAACTTCTTTTGACTACAAGTCGTTTCGGAGCTTAGTAAAGATGGAGTCAAAGGAGCGGTGCAAAGAGCATGTGCATCATCCCGGCATTGGCATTGACTGACGACTGGGTGACATCAGAGTGGCCGGAGGCGAGTCCGTCAGAAAATGGCATCTGCTTTCGGATGGCATCTCGAAAGACTAGTATTTTGCCTTGATACTACTCTCTCAGTTCAGCCCTCATTCAAGAGACACAGTCGAGTGTCATGTGCCGACCTGCCATGGAAACAGTAAAGAGCTTTTGTACCACGAAGTCTATCCTATGCTATGCCACATCATGCTCGCAAGAACGTAAACAACCAGATTCGAGACGCTTAGTAAACTTCTAGGACGTATCTCAGATCCTCTTTCAGCCTCTCAATCTCCTTGTGCCCATCCTTCTTCTTACCCTCCGCACGGGCCTCAACTTCGACAGCCTCCTCCAAGACAGAGGTGACATCTGGCACAGGCCATGTGGGACCGCAGAGGTAGAAAGCACCCTCTTCCCTCAGGTATGCCCGTCGAATATCGCCCAACGTCTGGCGCATACGATCTTGAATGTAGATCTTCTGCGGCTGGTCACGAGAGAAGGCACAACCAAGCAGAGTGATGATACCAGCATCCTGATAAGCTTCCCATTCTTCGCCGTATAGGTACTCCTCACGTTGATGACGAGAGCCCATATACAAGAACACGTCACCAATTGGCATGCCCTGCTCGCGCTGCCAGGCGCGCTCCTGAACGAACGCACGGAAAGGAGCCAGACCCGTACCAAGACCAGCCATGATGATGGGCTGAGTCGTCTTGGGTGGCAGCTTCATAACAGATGGTTTGACAGATACCGTGACGGGGGCGCCGACTGGTAGACTGTTGAGATAGCGAGTGGCCTGTCCGAAGCGGTCACGACCCTTCGGATCAACCCAGTTGACGGTGACGATGAGCAGACTAACGCTATTCGGTGTGACCTTTTGGGACGAAGCGATGGAATATTCTCTGCGCTTCATCGGGCTGACAAGGCGGGCGATGTCGTGGAAGCTTGGGCGAGCAGATTGGAATTCCAAGAGGATGTCGGCATAAGTAATGGTGTCAACTTCGGCCCGACGTTTGAACTCCAGTGTAGCTTCCTGATTACCACCAGTCCCAAGCATAAGCAGCTCTGTCTTCTCTTTGTCGTCGCTCGCGAACTCGCTGAGTGCCTCGTAGAAACGCTTGGGTGGGCGACCGAAGATGTCGATATTCTGCAGTAGAGCTTGGTAGACGGTACGATTCTCCAGGATGGAAGGATTTTCTCGCGAGGGAACTTCAACAATCTCCTCGGGATTAAGACCGTACCACTTGATGAATTGCTCGATCTCGTCCTTGTTGTTCTCGGCGTGTATTCCCAAGGCCTCGCCAATCTCATATTTGAGTCCAGTATCGCCGAGATCGAATTCAATGTGGAAGATGTTACGATCGTAACTCTCTGGTGTCAATCTCCTATGCTCCTTGACATGTGCGATTGCAGTCTTGACGCTCAAATCTGGCCTGAGAGCAGTTGAAGTACCGTACGCTTCCTTAAAAGCGAGACCCTTCGCGGCGGTCTTCCAGTCGCGGAGAAGTGAAGGTGGTTCGTCCTCACCACTGTCGTGTGAAGCGAAGCTGTTGATGTTGAGATCGTCAGCCACTGGCAAAGCTTGGTTCTCCTCCAGCTCGACCGTGAACCAAGTATCTGGAACTTCAATCTGCTTCAGTGCCTTCTCGAGGTCTGCGACAAGGGCATCAAGGACCTCGCCCTTCAATTTCTTTAGACCGCTTGCGTAGAGCTCCGGATTAGTAAGCTTGAGAAACGCAAGCTGGAGCAGATGCGCCTCCAGACTGGAGTCCTCCTCAACCTTTGGACTGGCGGCGGGATCAAGAACCCACAGTGCGAGCTTCTTCGCAGCGATAGCCTGGCGAACCGGGGTGCTGAGCTTCTTCTCGATGTCTTCATCCTTCCAGCTTGCCGACTTAAGCAGCACGAGCCCTTCGCTCTTGATGCTGTCCATGACCGCGAAGTCTTTGAGAAGCTTCTCAGTGCCAACGACAATGGCATCGGCATCCTTGATACTGTAAGCGGTTTCGATGCTCTTGGTGGATGTGCGAATGTCAGTCCGCATGGCACCGCCTTGAACAAGATTGTCATGACCAGTGCGAACAGCAACATTGATAGCACTATCGTCCGAAAGCAATTGGCCGAGCATAGCTGGGGCACCTGCAGCCTTGCTCGCATCAACGTCCCAGAACGTATACTGCTTCACATCTTTTCCAGTGAGCGAAAGGACAGTGGTCTGATCTGCAGACTTGGCGCCGACTTGCTGGAGGAGGTTGGCAAGCTTGGCAACTGTCCAGACAGTATCTCGGGCGTATTTGAAATCGAACGCACTGGGTGCTTTACCGGAAGTAACACTCTGGAAATTGATGGCCGCCAGCACGTCGGAGTACAGGCTGCTTGCAACGCTTGGATCCAAGGCGGCGGCTTGATCGGAGACCTGGCCAAGTACAGTGACCTGCTGAGTTGTCGCAGGAAGGGCAGCATTGAACTCCTCCTCAATGAAGGGACGATAGATGCGCACATTGACGACACCAACCTTCACGTCCTGCTCAGCCAACGCTTCTGCGACTTGAGCGGCGAGGCTGCCCTCGACAGTGCCGAAGACAACAAGGACGTTGGTTGCGGCGGTATGACCATGATACTCAAATGCCTTGTATTCGGTGCCGAGCTCAGTATTGAAGGCCTGCAGCAGTTTCACAAGCTTTCCTTCTTTCGTGAAACGCTTCGAGCTCAGATCTTCCCTAACAGAGCCGAGGACGGTGTCGTATGTCCGCTTCAGGCTGGCCACGCTCAAAACGTCGATGACTCGCGTTGTCTCTCGCCCGACCGTGATACCATCGTATGTGTGAATGGTCGGCAGGATCGATGCCATCAGAGTTGACAGCAGCGACATATGCTGGATCTCGTATGCGCTTCTGCTTGTCAGCAGGCCCAGACCAAGTTCTTCTGCCAGAGTCAGCGCACTGGCATAATCCGTCACCAGCCCCGCGTCAGTGTTGGCAGCGTAATCCACAGCAGCCACGTGAAGTGTCGTAGGGTTGGCGACATCGTACAAGAGGCTCAGTTGGTCGAGGGCAGGTCGGAGATGGTGCAGACTGGCAGCGCTGGCAATGATGGACTGAGGCACATGTCGCTTGTTCAGATCAAAGTCTGGGCTGAACATGTATCCCAAAGCAATGCTCCCCGCGCCGGATCGCGTGTCGAGGCATTGAACGCCCGTGACCTCGTGGTGTGCATTTTTCTGTTGCTGGCGGGCCCAGGCGCGGGCGGCGATGTCGAGATCGAAGGACGCGGGCGAGTAGGTGAAGAGCTTGTCGGAGAGGGCGTATGCGACTTGCTGTACCAACGTCTGCGCAGTCACATAAGCTGGCCCAGAGAGCGCGGAGAGGGCAACGTGTCGTCCGAATGGCAGCGCGGTCGACTGCTTGCTCTCGACGTCGACGTCGACATCGACCTGCGGTGGTGTCGGCGTCGGCGTCCGTGTTGCCGCAGATCCTCCGGCCTCGCCCGTCTGCAGGTGCACCATGGTGTGACTTTGGACTTCGTGACTTCCGCAGAGGCCTGAATCGCACAGTGCTTCTGAACAGCAGTCAATGTGCGTCGGTTGGAGGAAGTCGTTCACGAACAAAGACAACCAGCGGAAATCTCGATTAATAAGCGTCGACACTGCCAGTCTCGCCTTTCAGCGAAAAATGTCAACCAAATCTAGGCCGAGGTCGGAACTGGTCAATCACGCAATCGCATTTCGCTTTTCTCCTAGCAATCAGGAAAGCCTCGTGCCCGTGCCGCTGACTGCGAGGCGCCGTCTCAGGTGCAGCAGTGCATATTCGAACTGTGCCACCGTGATTATTCTGTGCCAGGCATGCTGCTCACCTGCTGAACCATCTCGGGCCCAGAGGATGCTCGTCAAACAGCTATCACAGACAGCACCTTCGCATTGAGTCAAATCGTCAACATAAGCTACACTAATGGGTATAAAGGTTGGGCGCAGTGGCCGAATCGACTTTCCAATCCAATCTCTCCTCGCCCCCGTCTTCGCTCTCGTTAGAATGTAACTCGAAAAGTTCTCCTCCTGCAATGCAGCTTTTCACCTCCTGTACTCTCCTCCGACCGCGCTCTGGGACGCCATACCGCAAAGCAGATGCATTGAGCTCGTATCATAATGTGATCGTCGATACACTGGCAGCCGTTCAGCAATGTAACACTTGCAAGTGACCTGTGGTTTCATTTTGTGCCTTCTGGAAAATCTTCCAGCGGGCCGCTGGTTGCACTCATGCCAGGCGCTGGCTTCGAGGTCTTGATTGGAGGCGGCGGCTCGGAATCTACTGCTACCTTCTCCTCTTGACCAGATGACGGTACCGCCGCTTTTTGTTGGTCTGCATTATCTGCTGGCTTGCTCTCGGGCTCTGCTGGTGCAGGCGATGCCTCATTTGTAGCTGGAGGCACGTTCTCTTTCGCAACTTTCGCAATCGTTAGCGCTTTTGCACCGCAGCCCATGCCCGCAAACGTCCGCCATACCTGATGATTCGGTCGTCTTCGGACTTTCCACTGGAGCATCATTCTTGGGCGGAGGCGCAGGCGGAGTGTCCTTCTCAATTGCTGATACTGGCTCCGAAGCCGCCGGAGTGCCCGTCGCGGGCGAAACTCCCTCGCTACTGCTCTTCAGATCTGGCACCGCCGTCGCAGGCGTCGTATGTGCAGCCGAGGAAGCCGCGATATCTGCAGAGGCATCCTTCGTGGGTGGTAGCTGCTTGTTCGTGTCTGGCGCGCTGGTACCGGCGGTTGCAGGCGTCTGCGAAGCTTGAGCTGCCGGCGGTGCCTGTGAGGTCGGCGGCGGCGGCGCAGACTGGCTTTGAGTGGCGGATGACGGTGTTGTTGCAGCGGTGGATCCGGTTGTCTCGGTAGGTTTGTCTTGCTTCTTGTTCTTGTTCCGCTTGAAGAGCCCCTTCAACAGCTTCTTGACGTTGTCAACCGCATCGGGAGCTGCGAAAGCGTTGGTAAGATGTCTGTAGGGGAACCTAACATGAACACTTACGAACGCCAGGCATTGTGATGAATGAGAAAGAACAGGAGTGGAACCAATGCGCCAACTGGCACTCCCAGTAAGCTGTGTTACGTTCGCAGCAGGGAGATGATGAGGATGGAAGGTCGCGAAATGGGGCGGAGTAGTAGTTGGGCTTGTCCAATCATCCAATTGGGAAGGAAAGAGGGAGGGAGTCACGCGGAAGACCGAGTGGTCAGCAAGCCCTCATCATGCTTCCCACGATGAGGAACATCCATTCGCATCGTGAGGAGGAGGCTACAAGATGTAGGTACAGCTGTTTTGCGCTGCGCTCTCCCAGCCACGTTGATGCATGAGCTGCTTAATATAGCTTCGAGAGCTTGGGCTTCGGATCGTCACATCCGGCAGCTCTCTCTGGATGACTAGGCCATGCTTTCTGTCAAAGTTCGTTCCGCACACGCCAAAGTCCTCTCGCTCATCACACACAAATGTGAAGTCGCTCGCTCGCAGCGGTGCTTCATCCTCACTACCAAGTGCGGTCACCTCACAAAGACATCCAGTCCCGCTTCTGCTTCATGCATCCTACCACGAGCGGTGCAGCACAACAGCCAGTCTTGCCCACGCCATCATTGCTGATTTCATCATCAGCACCGAGTCATTACCACGTCGTGGCACTTCATCTGACAATATTAGAACTTTGGATGCCTCTGTGTCCGGTCACTAGTTGCATTGCCTGTGGCCCATGGAGCTCTCATCGAAGGCATACCGGTGCTACCGTGCATCTGAGGCAAGCCAGCACTGCCTGGTTTGGCCCACGGCGCAGCGGTGCCAGCTCCGACTACAGGAGGCACGTCTTTACTCTGTAATGCCACAGGCTGCTGTTTCGCGTGCGTGCTAGGTGGTGCGGCAGGTGCTTCGGGGTCCTTCTCCCAGCGGAAAAGACTGCCGAACGGGAAGTGCTGGACGACAGGAAACTTGCCAAGCACTTCGGCCACATACATCTTGAGCATACCTTTGTTGATCTTTCCCCAGCCGTCCTTGATCCCGCTGATATCATACAGGACTGGCGAATGTTCCCAGAAGGGGCCCTTCTTGACGTCGTAGATGAATTGAATGGCGGAGAAGTACATGTTGCTGTTTTTGAAGTCTGCAACGAGAGCCTTGTTGGTGACTGCGGAGGGGGAGGGTGCTGTAGGTAGGGAGCCTTCCGTCGGAATTGGCGCAGAATCATCCCCCGTCGATATTGCTGGTCCGAGTTGGGCAGAGCCAAAGATGTACGGCAAGAAACTATGATCGTCTAGACCCCATACACCATGAGAGCCTGCTGGCTCAAGAGTGTATGTTGCTATCAGTCTGCGAACGAGTTCCAAGTAGCTTGAAAGCGCGATTAGCCTGCTGTTGGAAAGCTGCTCATCACAACTTACGGTTGCACAAGGCCTACAACAATTGCCTGTTCGTCACCATGGTGAAAGATGCCGAGTTTCCAGAGACAGCCTAAGAATGCAAGGAAACTGAGCTCGTGGCCAGTGCCGTAGTCTAATCTCTGGGCACTGCCGAAGCTTCCCAAAAGATATGCTTTCAGCTCGTCTCGCAGTGCCTCTTCGGCGCCGAAAGAAGTCGGCAGAACATTCTTCAAGAGGTCATCGAGCAGAGAGGGCGCATTCCGCTCGGCGAGCTGATACCACTTTCGAAAAGCTACGTTGCCGAATCTGCGGGGGCCTGTGTCGGGTGGTGCTTGATCTATCAGAGTTGAAAGGCTCTGCAGCAGAGCTCTCACCTCGATAATCTGCGAGGACATGTGCGGCGGCACATTCAGTGTGCAAGCCTTCGCAGCAGCTCCTGGCTGCCTCTCTGGGAACATGGCTTTGGTGAGTTGAAATAGCCATGTGGTCAGATGTGTGTATGCTGTTGACGTGAAGAAAGAAGCCAGATCGTCCCCATCGTTGATCTTCTTCGAAGGAGCGGCGAAACGATGGCTGGCGACATGTTCAATGCGCTCGAGAACAGGCAGAGGCAGAGGCGCGTGCGGAATGCTCTGTGTCATGGTGCTCGTCGCGCAGGTTCGAATAGCGTGCATGGAGGTGGAGGGCGTGCAGCGGCTCTTGCTTCTTGGGGACAGCGCTCAGCTGGAGAGCCTCAGGCAGGGAGCGGGAGCGGGAGCGGGAGCATCCGTTGCAAGCTGCGATCATTGCCGATCATTGTCACCCTGCGCGACGGCCTCGCGTAATTCCGCCCGAGTCTCCGAGATGAACACTTCCACGCAGAGTAACAGTGGCCGCCAAGCAATTCATGCCATACCGAGAACCAGACCAGACCTGCCGCGTGCTTGCTGTACGCCCGACAGCCGCGGCAAATGTAGCGAGTCACCAAGCTGTACCGGCGCGATTCGTTTGCAATGCCTCCAGCCAAAAAGCGCAGAAATGGCGCGTTGAAGCGTGTCTTGCACGCTGAACCGCCCAAGCCGGAACCGATGCAACGTCGCTTGCCCAAGGCTGCCCGGAGAGATCCCTATGCGATGGACGAGTCTCCCGAAAAGCCGATGGCCTCTCGAAAGCGAGTTGTCATGCCGGGTGCCGAGATCTCTCCTCTGAAGAAGCGCAAGGCCGGTCCAAAGCCCGACGCTGCTGCACAGAACCCGGTCGATGCTGAGCAGGTGGCGCCGACGAAGCATTCAAAAGTGAGCGTGACTCCAAGAGCAGAGCGTGAATCCCCTCGGAAAGCTACTCGACGACGTGGACCCAAGGACCATGAGCCGCACCCGGGTCGTCGTCTGGCCCAAGAACAAGCCTCGGAGCAATTTGAAGGCGACGATGCTAGCTCAGATGGATTGTCTGTTGGACAGCACGATCCGGAACGTGGACGAAAGGTAGCAGACGCAGAATCACTCCGGCCTTCAGAACAGCAGACCACGCCTCAGCGCAAACGCGGACGACCGCCGAAGGCACCTTCCAGCGCTGAAGGCACAAATGGAGTGCAGTTGGAAGAGATAATTGCAGACATCGAGCCGAGCTCGGCCAAGAGACGATCGCCCAGATTGACAATGAAGGAAAAGCTTGCAAAACTGGGCAACCATTCAAATGCGCCTATGCCACCTATTGAAAGAATCGGAACTAGCGAAGTGGTTTTTCCCGAAGAAGAAAACCAGCCATTCGCAGACAATTCGACTCAAGTTGGTGACGAAGACGCCGATGGTGGGATCGTCGAGGAGAAGTCGACGAGAGCTCACGCAAAGGGGAAACTGCGATCCCCAGCTAAATTTCGACGAGATCCAGATGAACAGCTCTCATCATCCGATGAAAGTCAGCACGCCAATGCAGAGGACAAGGCTACGAATGCCCATTTCCTCGGGCAATGGCCTGTTCTGAGGAAGATCTTCGCTGCTGCCCGAAGAAGGAACATTCGTTCAAAAAGTGGCAAGAAGCGCAGTAACGACAATGTAGAAATGGAGGAGGATGTCGCCGAAGCGCTGCATGCGTGTTGCCAAGTGGAATACAAGCTCACTCGCTTGAGGGATACAGAGCATGCCACCGAGCAGATCCAGGACCCGTCTAACGAGCTCAATGATCTCATGGAAAGGATCAATATCCTCTGTAACAAGGAACGAGGATCTCAAGCTGATCTGGACGACGAGAATTTGGCTCGGTGCATCTATGTCCATCTCATCGACAAGGTCGTAGATCTCCTACGTCATATGATGTCTTGCTACAAGACAATCGATCAAGATGACTCGGTCCTAGCCAGCACTATGAGCCTTGCACATACTCGCACGTGCACGCGTGTGATGAATACGATTTTGGAAATGGGGAGAGTTGCAAAGAAACGCAAGCTCCCGTCCGCCAACGAGCGCTTGAGGAAGTCGATCGAAAAGGACATCCTGCGACCGCTAGGCAAGGTGGTCAAAGTCTTCATCTCATACTTGTCTGTCATCACACGTCAACAGCAACTCGAGGAAGCTCAGGCTCAGGAAAGACAGGAGCGTGAGCAGCTGCGATTGGAACGACGGCGGAAGAGAGAGGAGCGACGTGAAAGAGACCAATATGAAGATCTCCGGAAGAAATGGGGAATGCTGCACACCGAAAGACGACGCGCAGAAGGCGGCTGCTTGACCATGGCAAAGCAGCGACATCTTCAATACAAAGAGTCCGAGCCGGAAGTCGACCAGAACGGCAATCTGTTTGAACGAGTAGAAGTTTTCAGGACTAGGGCACCGGGGCCGTCACCTGCCGCGATAGCTCAAATTCGTGCGGGCAAGACCTTCAGACCTTGGTCGAGTGAGGCTTTGCTTGCTCTCGTGAATGGCTTGAAGCGCTGGTCTGACGATGAGGAGATGGTTTTCACGAGGATTATCAGGGAACACTGCACGCGTGGAGGACTCCTTGTGGATCGCAACGTGACCGAGATTGTTGTGGCTGCGGCGGATCTGAAAGAGCTTTTGTCACGTTCTCAGGAGCAGAATGATGGCCATGTGCAGGACTGGGTGCGAAAGATACCACTTTGGACTGAGCCACGGTCCTTGCTCAGACCTGTGGGTCAAGAAAATGGCGAAGAGGAAGATGCCGATGATACCGATGAGGTGGAAGCGGAGGCAGAAGAAGACGTGGTGAATAATGAGGTATAAGCTTGTTCAAAGATGAAAGGAAGCCGCCATGCATAATTGCAATGCCATTCCATGGGGTGGAATAGCAGTAATGCCACATCCGCCTTCACGAATATCTATTGCCAACCCGATGCAAATAATCACATACTACAGACTTGTGTTTTGTACGCACCACAACGCCGAGTTCGTTCCGCGACGGCAGCACTCCCTGAGTTCTGTACGAGCCTCCCCAAATACTCTCTCTTCGCAGCCATACCCTCGCCTCTTGAGGATGCGCCGACTGGTAGACGCAAGTCTCGCAGCTTCTCGTTCTCTTCCTGCATAGTTTATCAGTTAGAGGTTACCGGGCGCCCAATCCTGTTGGAATTGCCTTCCTTCTAGCATAGTCTTCAACCGATGAACCATGCTCCCGCGGTACTAGAGCCAAATGGCCTACCGTCGAGACTATCGTCTTTGTCGCCGCACTCTGCTACACCGCCTATGGCTTCCTCGCTAGCTATATCTCGTCCGCCACCCGTATTGTCGTCACCAAAGCCGAAACCAAGGCCTTCTCCGGCATCTGCCACCGTCATTTGACTCGTCTCGACAAACTCGAATTCCTGTTGGTGTTCTGGAGTAGCATTATCGGCTATGTTCGTATTAGAGACGCTAGCATTGTCAAGACTCTGATCGTTAAAAGGGGCGTAGACATCTGGAAGAGGCATGAAACTGGATTGAGTCGGGGCGCTGTCGCTCATATAGCCAGGCGGAGGAGAGGGAGAGTAGCGGCGTGGAGTCTGTGACTCCGGAAGTGCTGTGAGATAATTTATGGCGGGTGGTCGAACACGGTCGTTATCGTATGTATAGCGCACTCGGTCTCTCTGCTAGCGGCGAGGGTGAGTATACAGGAGCAGTAGGGCAGCGCCGCCGATGAGTATGCCGCTTACTATGATAGACGGCAAGACAACCTACATGGTTAGTCTTGTAGTAACGAATGGTGGAGGCGAGGAGGTCACGTCTGAGTAAGAGCGTGAAGTAAAGGACAAAATCATTTCGCTTCAAACAAAATGCAGTCGTACAGCGGTGGAAGAAGGGGAAGAAGAAGAAGAGGGAGAAGAATCGAACCACAAGAGCAGATCGAGATATGAAAATACCAATGAGCAAAATTAGGCATAAAGAATAAGCTCTCAATGCACCGATCGCATAATAGACTAAAGTAGCTGATCCAGTATCGCCTCACGAACACGATCGTCCGAGCCATCCTGTCGCTGGACTTCTCTGAAATCCCCCCCTGCATCATTAAACGGTTTCTTAGCACGAGCCCGTCCCAATCCGATCCTTGCCTGCGCAGATGTGATATCCTTTCCATCTTGCGTCTTACGGCACCATGCCAAGATCAAGTCAATTGCGGAACTTTCTCTTATACCATAGAATTGGTGGGCGAGAGTTTCCGAATTGAATCGAAACCAGACGCGTTTATGTCGCTCGCCAAGGCAGCTGCTATCGCGTCGAGCCCCTTCAAGCTTCTCTGCGAACGTCTGCTCTAGCTGAGAGGCCGTGATACTAATTTGTAGTAGAGTGAAGTTGAAGGCGGCACAGAAGGAAGCGAGGTTGCTCGGCTGCGCTGTAATTGAATCGTTTACCGCAAAAACGGAACGGTTGGCGGCCTTGACCTCGTGGAGGAAGTCTACAACAAGACTAGTCACTAGGACGGAGTTGACATTTGCAATCTCTACAGATTTCTGCCGTTTGTTGGTGTATGATAGGTATGGCATTCTAGTCCGAGAAGGGTCATTGGTAGCAGATCGGGCGTATAATATGTCGTGGTAGAATGCCTGTCCTGGAAAGAATGGAAACGACGCACTTAGCATTTCTTCTGTCGAGAGTATGAGGATGGGCATGTCGATGTACTCTTGACCTAGAAACTCGAGATGTTTTCTAATATTGTCGAAGGCAAGCTGTTGCCACTTTTTGCCACGTGGGCTGCTATCGCGTGCGATGAACACTGTACGATAAGCTGACTTCGACTGATTAAGGTGCTGGACGAGCTCCTTCCGGATTCCGCGGTTGAGCATATCGGGCAGAATGCAGTACTTACCCTCGTCTGCTTGGTCTTCTTCAGATGTCGACTCGTCTGCTTGCTTCTCTTCAGGTGCAGACTCGTCTGCTGCCTCTTGTTGAGATGTAGGCTCGTCTCCGTCGTCGTCTTGACGCCCTCCTTCTGATTCTTTTCGCTAGTCTTCCTCGGATTCAGCTTGTTTGTTGATCGTCGTCTCCGTTCACGTCGGATTCTCCTTCGGAATCTAGAACTGCGGTCCGCGCGGACTGTGTAGTCTGATTGACCGGGTTGTTCGTAGGAAGGGAATCCTGTGGTAAGGCGGCGGCTGTAGTAATGGGTAGTGGACACATGATGGAGCTTACGACGCTTGTAGATTCTATCACCGGCGGACCTAACCTCACTGGATCAGGAACTTTCATAACGTTGCCACTCCAAGTCCGCGCAAGATACTGAAGCAGAGTAGACGGTGTGCCGGTACATCCGCGTCGAACGTGGAGGTCAAAATGAATCGGGTCGGGGAGGATTAGACCGCAGGAGCATGGAAGTCCCGGATGATTGTGATGCGTATGGAAGGCGTATTCGTCCAAGAAAGAGAAATATGGAATACATACAGCCCGAATTCATCTCGGATTGAAGTGGATATTCCAAACGGCACGGCAGATCTGGATGGTATTTCCGGTATGGACACTCAGTCAGAATAGGAATACTTGAACAGCTGCGGCCTTTCGCGCGCGAAGGGCAGAGTCGATGAACTCTCTCTCTAGACCCAACATGAAAGTGTTTCGCTCTAGAACTTTGCAAGCCTCAAAGCGCGAGCGATGTCAGACGCCAATGTCTCTCCACTCGAGCCCTGGACGTATTCTCCATGGATGAACAGCCTTGTTTCGTACGACATCTTGAGGGTTTCCTGAGCGCGTGAGAAGAGTAAGTAGTATAGCCAAGGTAAATTCGTTCAGGCACATGCACCCCGCATATCCAGGATGTCTGTGGCGTAGGTATTAATGATTACTGTAGTTCGTTGCCATGTGGTGGTGGCTGAGGTATCAAGATGTCAACGGAGAGCTCGTGGCCTTGCATGCCGCTGCAGGTCCTCAGGCATGCTTCTTATCATGTTATTATTAGGCAGATGAATGATGGATGAAAGTCGGACGCTGGCTTTCTGATCGCGAAAGGCCGCAGCACCCTCCGACGCTTCGCCAAGAGCTTGCTCTGCAGAACCTGGAGCAATATAATCTTCTACTCCAACCGAACCACAAACTGTCAGTCATCACCGCGTGGACTAATTGTTAGACGTCAGCAGCATGGAGTACAAGCCTCCCTCTGAAGCATCTGAAAAGCCAGGCCGTATCACGCCTCGCATAATCATCCATGGCGGAGCTGGAAACATCACTCGCCAGAACATGCCTCGATCCTCATACAAAGCTTACCGCTACGCCCTTCTCGATATCGTGGAAAGCGCCCATCTTGAGCTTCTCAAGCCCGGGACCACAGCGCTAGATATAGCGGTTGGAGCAGTCGTCCTCTTAGAACAGAATCCCCTCTTCAATGCCGGAAAAGGCGCAGTGTACACTACAGCTGGCACGCACGAGTTGGAAGCGTCAGTCATGGTGACTCGTGGCTACGTGAAAAGAGGCGTAGGCGTAATGAAAGTGAAGAAGGCGAAAAGCCCGATTAAACTGGCGAGGGAGATGTTAATCAGAGGCAATGAAATTGATGGAGGAGGAGGAGCGCAGGGACATTGTCAACTCGAGGGAGATTTATGTGACGAGCTGAATGATCGATGGGGCCTGGAAAGTGTGAGACCTAGCTATTTCTGGACGAGAAGAAGATGGGATGAGCATAGAAGAGGACTCGGACTGAGCCATGACGATGAGACCTATGAGAGGATGAAGAGGGACGCGGATGCACTCTGCTCAGAGACTTCGTTGGACCATGCTCGAGCAGATGAGACGATTAAGGATTCCGACCCAATGATGTTCGGCGACACCCAATGGGATGGAAAAGAGTATTTGCCTCAAGGGACGGTTGGAGCTGTGGTGTTGGACAGCACTGGCACTCTTTGTGCAGCAACGAGCACTGGTGGTCTTACGAATAAGCTACCTGGTCGCATTGGCGACACTCCAAGTAGGTCTCCTCTTCCCTTGTTCAATTTCCGACCTCTTCCAGCACATTTGGCTGGCTCCAAGCTCTTCATGATACAATAGCTAGGCCCGGCCAAGTAGCAGCGTGGCAACCATGCTGACTTCATGTTCCAGCCTTGGGCGCAGGCTTTTGGGCCGAGCAGTGGTACTCTGCTCCGACCTTGATGCCTACTGCAGTGTCGCCGTTGTCTCAACTCCTATCATTGTTGGGTGACTGCATTCCTAATCTGCAGGGCTACAACACCGTTCATAGGAATGACTTCAACGACGATGCTTCTGCTCTTCGTGCTGTGGCCATGTCAGGCACGGGAAATGGCGATTCTTTTTTACGTGTAAATGCTGTCCGGACCTGTGCAGCGATTGCGCGTTACGCCGATCGAAGCACCGTTCCACTACAGTCTGCTGTCACTGCTGTAGCAGGACCAAACGGTCAGCTCCAGCAATCAGCTGCAGACCGGTGGCAGAAGACGGGCGAGGGTGAGGGAGGGATTATTGGTATCGAGCTCAGTCATGGTGAAGGACATGTCGTTTTCGACTACAACTGTGGCGGTATGTTCCACGCCTGGATTGACACAGCCGGCCACCCACGCTTTAAGCTCTTCCAGAACGATAAAGGATTTAAATACGAGTAGCGTCGTCCCTGGCAGCGAAGTCTTGACTCTGGTTCTAGAATCGAGCCATTCTGGCTCGTGCTCTAAAGTTAATAGATATGGAAGCTTTTGTCATGCTCGAACACCTACTGCTTCGAGCTCAAGACACTCTGCACTGCTTTAATGACATGCTTGTGCACATCTTTGGGTGCAGCGATGACACCCTTGTTGTCATTCAACGTTCGGCCCAGGCTGAAATCCAGCCGCTTACCTTCCACATCTGTGACCTGGCCGCCTGCCTCTCGCACGATGAGGTCTCCAGCAGCGTGGTCCCAGATCTTCTCCACGTAATCCTTCTTCACTGGCAACCGCAAATACAGATCCCCCGCACCTCGTGCGATACTGCCATATTTCGCTTGACTGTCCATTTTTACGCTTGGCTTTGTGATGCCGAGCTTCTGTGCAATCTTGACTGAGTCGTCCTGGTTGCTGTGACCTGCTTCGACGGACTCGCAGAAGGTGGCTTCTGAGATGTTGCTGATCGGTTTCATCTGGATTTTGGAAGCTGGGGCCAAAGAGCCCTTGCCGAGAGGTCTGCTATTTGCGCCCTGTCCCTGCACAGCAGAAAAGAGGACGCCCTTGCCTTCTTGGTCTGTGGCATCGGAACCAATGCCTTCAGTCAAAGGCTCGGAATCAGAGACTGGTAGATTTGGGCAGCCCAGGACGCCGACCTTAACATCACCGTCTACCATAAGCCCAAGGCAAACGGCATACTGTCCACCGCGCAGGAAGCCTTTGGTACCATCAATAGGGTCGATGGCCCATATCCTGCCCTTGTTTCCGCCTTTGCTGTCACCCTTGTCGATGATGTCAAGCATGGCCTCTGGACTGGCTATGCTTCCACCAAGCTCTTTCTCTGCAGCTGCATCGGATAGCGAAGCATTGTTGACCAGATGCCACACTGTTTGTCTCAAGTTCTGATTCTCGCGAAGATCCTTGGCTTCCTCTTCGGCAACGATTTCATCGTGGGGAAAGTTGTGTTGCAGGGCGCTGATGATGAGTGCCTGCGCGCCAAAGTCGCCAATGGTCACAGGTGACGCATCCTGCTTGTTGAGGGTGCCTTTCGCATGCGAGTGGAACACGGACTTGGTGAGAAGGGTGGCGCGTTGGACGGCGAGCAGCGCAATGTGCAATTCTGTGGCGTAGTCGCACGAAGCCATGCTGTGCTGTTGAGAGAATTTGAATGCTGCGAGGTGGGGCAGCGGGAGGTGAGAGGAGAGGAGGCGAACGCGAAGGCGAGGGAGAAGTGTTGGTAGGAGAGCAGCAGCAGCCAGGACGAGCGCTGAAAGAGTGAAGATAATAATGGGCGAGAGAGGATTTTGACTCCTTACCATTGTCCTGCAGCGGATCTCGTCCTTCTCGGCCTTTGAGCTTGCGTTGCGTTGCCGCCGCCGCGAATTCGGAGACTGCTCGGTGCAGACATTCATGTAACTCTGCGATCCATGATGTCGTCGCAACACGATGACCGTGTTGTCGAAGAATGGGACATGTCAGCAAGAGAACAGATGGGCGGAGAAGATCAATCTCAATCATCGAAAACGCCCTGAAATACTCTTTGCTCTGAGACTATCTATGTTCAGCCGCCTGCTGGGGCGCCTTGCTGTTCCCGTTCGCCAATCTTGTTCCGGCCTTCCTCGAATAAATCGACCCAAGATCATGATCAAAATCACGACCAGTCGCAGCTGCAGCTAGCTCAGGACTCTTCGGTATAGACCCGCCCGCCTCTGGTCTTGGCTTTCCCTTTCTTACCACAGCTCCGATTTTTGCGACAATCGCTTTCACCTTCTCTGGAATCGGAGATTTCTGAACCTCCTCCAGCAGGACAAAGCGTCGAATCAGCAGGTTGAAGATGCTTCCAAATCCCAAAGCAATGACGGTGGAGGTCAAGATAATGACGTTGTAAGGCATACTGAAGTCTGGAGTCGGTAGTGGCAACAATAGTGAAGTCGTGCGAAGGTAGCTATCTTCTTGACCGTTTTGAGAGAGAACGCGCAGAACAGCCGGCGCAACATCGAAGCCGCGATTTGCGTCTGGTGGATACTCCGTGTACCGCAGGATGGCCTTCTCGAAGTCATAGGCGATGTTGACCTCAGAGAAGGGAGGCAATTCCAGCAACAGCTCCAGCTGCGTGCCTTTCTCGCGATCGATGGCGGGCGTGTAATACATCTTCTCAATCTTTGCGCCTTCGACGCGGAGCGTATGCATGTAAGGCCTGAGGAACCAAGGGAGACTTTCCAAGAAAACAACGCGCTGTGCCGTCGGACGTCGGTTAGTGATGACAGTATGCATGCCTCCTCGCTCTTGACCATAGCCTGTAATCTGCCTGCTTGCGCGGAGCAGTGCCTGGCTTTCCTCGGGAGCTTGCTCAATGACCTGCTGCGAAAGCTTGAGATCAAAGTCCGCATCGTCTCTGAGTCGATACAGCCGTGAGCCCGAGCCATCCTGCTGAGCGCTTTCCGGTGACACCTCACTACTGACTTCCACGTTTCTGCTCGCAGGTACTTCCAGAAGGACATCGACTGCATCATGCCGTGCCGCCAGAGGACAGCTACCATGGATCGATCTGCCAAAGATTCGACTCAACGACCACCCAACTTCTCCCTCGGGTCTTTTGGGATAGCATGTATCATGAGCGTTGTATGATTTGCTTTCGTCACAGGGAATCTCCTCTATCGGAGGCGGTCGTGGGATAGGATTATCTCTGGAGCGCATGCTACGCTCGATGTCCAATACCATATCAACGGTCTGCTCGACCTCGAGGCTGCCTCCTTTTGGCCTCACATCAATGGACATTGTCTGCCAGTTAGCATCGAACACCTTGTGCCCGTCCAGCAAACTCGAGACGCCAGCCTTGCCTTTACATGACAGCAATTTGAGGAACGGTGTTAAGTTCTCCGTGCAGACAACTTCATGGGGCAACATTCCGTGCATGAGATGTAGCTTTGATGATCCCGTCGATTGCAGGGTACCCTCGGGCTCGAAGCTCAGTATGGGCTGAATAGTCTTCGTTCGGTCGATGAAGTTCAAGCTTGCGCAAAACAAGCCACTGAGACTGTTGACGAGGCCACTCCATCTCTCTTCTGCCTCTTGCTGATCACTTCCTTCCAGCCAGGCCCACAATTCCACACCAGTGCCGCCTTCCCTTCTCCCATTCCGCGGTCGGCTGCCCCAACTCTCTTCGTCCCATCTTCCGAGGGCAAACCTCAGATGGAGCTCTGACGTACGTGTGTGTTGCAGTATCTGTCCTAGAGATCGAGGAAAGAAGCGAAAATGCTGGTTTTGGTAGTCGTGCAGGGAAGTGGAAGCGGTGAAATTGAACCCAGCGTACAGAGCTCCTCCTGGAAGCGGCTTGAGATGAAGATGCTCGTCGTAGTCGCCTGAGATGGGTACAGTGTCAGCGAAGGCGAGGGAGAGCAAGCCGGCAGGGAGTGCCAGCAGAGATGCGAGCCTCATGTCTGGGTGTGAGGGTCAGGAAGGTCAGTTCGTATCAGAGTATCAGGACACGTGCGATCGGGTTGCGGACACGTTCACATGCATGCCCGACGCCGACGATACGCGAACTGCCCTGGCCTGGGCTGGCTGAGCCTGCTGATTGGTCGCGGCTGTTTCTGCCGGATCGGCCTCGCGAGTCTCAGTCTTCTCCAGGAAGCTCACGTCCAAACCGACACTCGACTTTTGAATGTTGCTGCCTCCGCTCAGACCGCTCGCAGCTACATTGCACCTGGACAGATCAAACACCGCCTCACAACACACCTCCACAGGCGACGCGACACTCACCCTCGCTGTCGGCCAAGATGGCCGCCGAACAGCGCAAGCTGCTCGAGCAGCTCATGGGCGATACCATGATGAACGCGCCGGGCACACACAAGCAAGCCGCTCTCACCATAACAGATCCCAAAGTGTGCCGGTCTTACCTCTGTGGCGGATGTCCACACGATCTCTTCACGAATACCAAACAAGACCTTGGTGCATGCGACAGGGCTCACCAGCCAAACCTGCGAGACGAGTACCAAGCCGCTTCAGACGAGCAGAAGAAGACGTGGGGCTTCGAGTTCGATTACCAACGAGATATTAGCAAATACGTCAGCGAATGCGACCGCCGAATAGACGCTGCACAGAGACGACTGGAAAAGACACCAGACGAGATTCGGCAGACCAACAATCTACTGAAGGCGATCGGTGACTTGACCAGGACCATCGAGGCAGGCATGGTTGAGATCGAAATCTTAGCTGAGCAAGGAGCCGTCAACCTTGCCGTCCAGGAGCACCACAATCTGAAGCTGAAGAAAGTGCAAAAGGAGGAGCGCGAGCGAGAGTTGAAGGCACTGTCTGACACCTCTGGTCCTTCTGGGCACCAAAAGTTGCAAGTCTGTGATGTGTGTGGCGCATATTTGTCGCGACTCGACAATGACAGGCGACTAGCGGACCATTTCTTTGGAAAGATGCACCTTGGCTATGCTCAGATGCGAAAGGAAAACGACCGGTTGGCCAAAGAACTCAAAGGTCGGCGAGCACCAGAGCGACAAGAGCCTGTGGATGACCGAAATGGCTATGACGACTATGGAGGTGGCGGCTACGGCTCACGTGGTGGTGGTGGAGGATATGGTGGAGGCCGTGGTGGAGGACGTTCTTATCGAGGTGGAGGCTATAGCGGCAGAGGTGGCAGATGGTAGACTCTGGGCGCCAGCTTTAATTTAGAGCTGACGAGTGCTGCACAATTAGCGAGGCGTAAGGCGAAATGAAAGGAATGCATGCGAGAAATGGCTCTTCTCAGTCTTCCTGATAGACGATCAGGATAGCGAGAGCTCTATGAAATTTGATGCTTTGCTCTTTGCCTGATCTATACTGTCTAGTCCGTAGGCCTGATATACAGCCTTTGGCCTGGTTACGGGGCATTAGCGGCAACAGAGTAAAGGAGGACTACGCGTTAAGTAGCAATCTATGCGCTCTAAGCTCGATGCTCGAGGCTATACTATTGTCTGCGACGTAACGACTACCGCTCGATCTGTAGAGCGGAGCTGTACGCGCTCTGCGCTCGATGCTCGAGACTGGACCACTGTCTGCAATGTGCCGACCGCCGCTCGATCTGCAGAGCGGAGCAGTTCATTCTGATGGTTATCCTGAATATTTTCTAGACTGTGTACATACGATCCACTCAAGCTTCACCAACCTTTACTCAGCAGTAGTTCCTCATCTGCCTGTCCTTCGAAGTAGTATAGCCATAACACTTGAAAGCATTTGACTTGCTTTCGCTTGAGCATCTCTCGCATACTCTCGTCGTCGTTGCTGTGACACAGTTCCTTTTCACCAGCAATCCGCCCAGCTAGATATCCTTTTGTAGGATCATCTTTTCCCTTGGCGATCTCCTCCAGCGTGTTTGCCAGATTGGCCCAGCTCATTTGAGACGCATTGATGTCCTTGCGGTGAAGTTGTTGCTTGTCTTTCTTGTCCATTAGGTCTGTGCAGTGGACTTCTTTATAAGCTCGTAGGTATGGTTCGTCTCTTCTATGGGTGGTAGTATCTGCAGCTCGCATAATGTATTTAAAGGTGTCTCTGAACTCCAAAGTTTTCTCGTTCAACACTCTCAGATCATCGTCACCATCGCTTTCGTTGTCGTCGTTGGTGGCCGCAATCGCGTTCTTCTGATCCGAATTCTTGTTCAGGTCCGGTAGAAGGGCGTTGTAGCCTCCTCTGTCAATCAACTTCCTTTTCTTCTATTTGGATGTTAGTTGGGAAAAGTATAGAAATTGCTGGGTGATAAATACCACATATCGACCTATGGTTGCCCTCACAAATCTATCCCGCACTTCTCTTTCTTGGCGAGGAAAAGGTTTATCTTCGTCAAGTTCGAAGTGCCTGTCTACGTCTGTCCATCAAGCATACATATCATCAAACTCCTCCTCCTCTTCGTCCTTCGGCGGCGGCTCTTGCTTCTTGATCAACTCCAACCGACAAAGTGGGCATGTGACATGAAGCTTCAGCCACGGCTGTATACACTCCAGGTCGAAGAGATGGTCCTTGTGACAAGGTAATCTCACCACCAGTGGATGACGGTCGTCGAGGAAGTTCTGAGCACATATGGGACAGGACGTATCTGGTGTTTTCTCTAATGTCTTCTTTGGCACTCTTTCCAGCTGTTCGATGAACTCGTCCGGAACACCTTCGACGTGCGAGGGAGGGTGATCTGCGCTTGCCATGAGGGATTCAATCAAGCTGCCAATCAGCTCGGAATTGGAGTCGGCGGATCGGTCTGTCTCGGGGCCACGCATCATGGAGAAGGCGTTTGCGAGGGTCCGCTATGTAGTTGCGTTAGATGGCAAAGTAGACGAGAGTGCAGGATGTTGAACCCACAAATGCAGCGGATACATCCTGCGGGAGCGGCAAAGAGTTGGCATTTTGAGGTCGCCGAGAGCCAGAAGTATCAACGACGTCTAATGTGCTGAAGAATGTGCTCAGGTCTGGTCGACGGCGGGCTTCTTGTTTCTGCGCGTGCTCAACTCCGGTAGCATTATCGTGTTCGACTGCATTGGTCAGTCAGCCGATATGGACATGGCGATGAGGGGCAAGGGCAACTTGATCAGACTGTGTTTGTGCCTGCCTACCTACCTTCGTAACCCGACATACTGCACGCGTGAGAGAAGCAGGGCAGGGCACTGCAGGTTCCATAAGTTTGCTGCCTTAGCGTGCGTATATAGTCCGGCCTAGCTGTAAGATTACAGTCATGTGATTTTCAATAGTTATACCAAATTCTAACCGTGTATATGACTGTTACATCTTCACCAACCATTAATATCTTTACTAACTGTAATGTTACGGTTTATACTATTAAACTATTAATCTTTAGAACAGTTGCTAGTATACGAACGGTTAGTATACCTACGAACGGTTAGGTCCAATAAGAATAGGCGCCGAGCGGTTACTCCGCGGGGGTGCGATTGGACTTTATATATATACTATCGTTCTTCTATCTATATATACTACTAAGGTTCTCGTACCGCCGCCGCCCTTTCCGCTCCGCCAATTTTATATTTAATTTAATACTTCTCGCGCCCGTAATGTCTTCTGCTAGTGAAGCCGCTCCTGCTCCTACTCCTGCTTAGGAGACCCGGCCTGCGAGGCTAGGACTAGACGCTCCGGTAATATTAATCTATTCTATATTGTTCTTTAGCCTTTAGCCTTTAGCCTTTAAGTTTAGCCCTCAGCCTTTAAGTTTAGAATCAGAATTAGGATCAGCCTTCAAGTTTAGAATCAGAATTAGGATTAGAATTAGCCTTCAAGCCTTTATAAATCTTAGCCTTTAGGCTTACTACGGCTATGTCTAATACCTGCACCTATACACTATTTATCTATTTGATATTCCTATATACTTTTATATAAACAGGCAGTGTAGTTTAGTGGCACAGCGCACTAACTTAGGCATTTAGTACCGTAAACTCCTTAGATATTTAGTAAAGTACCTAGAAGCTCGCATTTCTCCCGGCAAATTTCCTAAACCGACTACTCTATAAGCAAATGAATTTAAGAAAGACCTTTCGAATCGTAATAAGCTCGACTATAGCATTCGGATAATGCACTTCGAGACTGCTAGTTATAAACAGAAAGATGAACTTATTAAATCGATCTATAGCAACGACATTTAGACCTCCTAGCCCCTCCTATATAGCTAGGCCTGCGGCAAATGCCTAGGATCGAGAACCTTTAAGAATGATACTATCTCTCGAGCTCGTATAAGTCCTTCTATCTTTCAGAATTCAGACTATACTGCCTATTCACCTTTTTTAGCGCTCTACCGCTATCTACTGTTTAGCTTTTGCTACTGCCGCTACTTAGCTTTTGCTACTACCGCTGCTTAGCTTTTGCTGCTGCCGCTACTTAGCTTTTGCTACTGCCGCTGCTACTGCTACTCGTGTTCTGCTGCTGCTAGTGTAGTGGCTATATACTGATTGGTATTTTAGAAATTCGTTGCCGCTTAATTTGAGCAAAATGCTTATTTAAAGTCCCTTAATAATAAGGGCACTCTTTCTTTCTTCGAGTCCCTCTTTAATAAGGATGATTTTTTTATAGTATATAGGTTTGCTATGCGTTAGTAGATCAGTAATGCTCGGTAATGCTAATAATAATACAGCTTCTATTATATGAAAGGCTATCTAGACGTCGATGCCTCTAGCTAGTAGGGCAAAGCATTCTATAGGTGTATATTCATTCAATATAAGTATACTGCTCGTATTATTCAGTATAATATAGCTAAGCTTCTTCAATATAAGCTTCGGCTTAAGCATCTGCGTCTACGTCTATCTATCTATCTATCTATTAAATCGATACCTCCGAGAGCTCCGTAAGATGTTTATATATATATACTAATAATCTGTGCTAGGGCTATTTCGATCTTTGTGCTCGAAGGTAGCGATCTGCCTTCGGGCGGATACCGATCTTCCTAGTAAGTTATACTTATTATACTAGATATAGATACTAATAAATACTTATAGGCGATAAACGATGCGCTAACGCTAACACTAAGCTTGTGCTTAGTTATAATAGCTACTCGTAAGTCAACCTTCTATAGATCGAGCATCTATATCTATTAAGCACCTACCGAGCCTTGCGGAATAATTTGCAACTAACTATATATATAGAATCGACGAAAAGTTCGATAATCTAGAGCGCTCCGACTTAAAGGAGCTAATGCTAGCAAAGCCTAGCTCTAGCGACAAGGGCCGCAAGGTATAGTTTAGTATACTAGCAGCTATATAATAGATATACTAACTATAAGGTATATAGAAGCGAGATTTCTCTGCCGCCTTAGTAGAGGCGAATAAGCTCGACTTTGCGCTACTGCCGCGCAAGCAGCGCCGCGCTACTTAATGCTTTTTTATTTTTATTTTTTATAATACTGTCTACGTAGCGCTAGGGCGCCGTTTGCTATCTGCTGTCCGCTATCTACTGTTGCTATTGCTGTTGCTATATACGCTATATACGCTTAATTTTTTTAGCATTTTTTTATATATAAAACTATAATAAATTGATAATATTAATATCTACTAACAACCCTATAGTACGCGAAAGATCGAGTAGTACTAGTAAAGCCGTATACACGCGTTAAACGCGTCTATATTCATATGCTAGACTTGCATATACGTAACGCGTTAGCGACTTCCTTTATACGCGACTGCCTTCCGTAGCAAACAAATTCAACTAGACACCTCTACCTCTACCTCTACCTCTATACTATTCGACATATATATACATACACATACCCTACACGATATTCGATACATACCTAAGATGCACCGATACTTATTTATGCTACTAGGCGCTCTGCGTCGCAGTACTAACCGACTAGCTGCGCTAAATAACTAAGGCGATACGAGTGCTTAAGCCGACACGGCTACTTAAGGCGATACGGCTGTTCCTTCGGTATTAGCACCTGCTCTAGTATCTAGTACGAAGCGCTCGCGTAACGAGGAAGATAAGGATAATAAGGAAGCTAAAGCCGTAGACCTTCCTAATATAGAGGATGTTGCTTAGAGCATCGAGTAGCCTAACGACGGCCTCGGTATATAGTTTAATAAAGCTAAGCCTATACGTCGCATAATATCTAAACTGCTAAGTCTCGACCTAGCGACTATATAGGCTAAAGACACTAGTAGCTATAATATGCCAACTACTAAGGAGGTTATCGAAATAGCTAACTACTAGATTAAGGGCGAAGAAGAAGACGAGCCCCTCGAAGTGTAGTAAGCGACTGCTATACCTAGTTAGGAGTATATCGAGGAAGATAAAGCCTAAGTACCTACTTAGACTTAACAACCGGCTAGCTTTATATTGCCGCCGCTAGAGCTAGCTTAGTTCTATAACTAGTCTCGAGTCCTAGACTAGAAAAAGGGCTACAAGGTTGCAGTAATTAAGTCCCTCGAACTCGCCTTTAGTCTTTAGCTCTAAGATATAGGTATTTCAAGGGCCGACTATTAGTCGCTGTTCTAGATCTTTGCTATACTAATTACGGATAGTATTTAGATAGCAGATCTTCCGCGCTTAGTCGACACTATTAAGTTGCATCTTAAGTTAGTTCTTCCTCTCCTCGAATTGCGCTTTTAAGAGGTCGCCTTCGAGTAGAAGAAGCTACTATCTATACTAGGAAAAGAAGCGAAGGTCTCCGAGCCGCTCTACTTCTTTAATCTACAATAGCTGTTTACGCGGATCTTAGCCTCCGATATTTAAATGTATAGTAGTCTCGCCCTCCTCGTAGACTTACTAAACGAACTTAGCTAGTCTCGGGCATAGGCGAGCTCGATTCGAATAACTTCTAGTGCCTTCGCTACGTATCTAGCTAATCCGAGCATACCTATAGCTTCTACGTCCTATACACCTAGTCTAGCTCGTAGCAAAGCGCTAAACTATATGCTACCGACTAGGAAGCGTAGTGCTAAGACAGCAAAGACTAATGCCCTAATGCTAGTACCTTCGGTTAATTAGAAGCAGTTTATCGGCAAGCTAGGCGGACCAATCTTTCTATTAGATTTCGTTTGGTTCCGTTGTAACGATGCTAATTGCTATGCCGCCAACACTACTAATTGGAGTTATATCGGCCGCGTCTTAGCTATTTGGCTCGATAACCGAACCGAGCGTAATTATACTAGTACGAAGGGGTCGACTATTATATAGGTACAGCGCCTCTATAAATTCTAATAGCTGCCTGCGGCTACGAAGCTTAAGATTCAAGACCCGGAGTAGAACGAGCTGTTTCTAATCGACACCGAGGTCTTCAGTTACTACGTCTTAGAATCCTAGGTGCGGCCTAGTAACAGCACTGTCGTAGTGCACTACCTATACCAAAGCAAGGTTAATGCCGAGGACTTGCTACCTTAGGGTACGTACGTATATATTGTTAGACGCGTTATTCTTAAGGATAGTCGAATACTTCCAATTTACTAAACACACCCTATTCGTAGCGAGTTAGAGATTATAACTTATAGCCGCTAGCACCTTATCGACACCTATGTTAAGCTAAGCAAGGTTATCTCCTTGCTATATCTTATGTTTATTAATAGATTCGGCCTCTATCGGAATATGTATCGATCGCTAATAGGTTTCTATATTATTATAGCTAGACTGTCGATATAGGAGCGTAACCGTACCTCCAATATTATTCCTTTCACTCTTAGACCTTACGGTAGCAATATAGACGATGTAGTTAATGCCTTCGCACTAGCATTGCAAGCACTAGATCGTGGTATATAGCTTAGCCTACTAGATGGCATAGAGGCTACAATCTTAGCTTTTGTTATAGTATACATTAGCGATATGCCTTAACAGCAAGAGAATTCCGGTATACTCGGACCTATATCTACTGTTTCCTATCGGTACTACTATACGACTGCTAAGGATAGAGGCAACTTAACGGTCTCGGTCTCCGATCTACGGTATTATTATGAAAACGAGCGCATTCGCTAATATATAGACAGTATCGCCGGGCAATTAGCCCGTACCTAGTTTAGCAAGTAGTACAGCATGCTACTAGACTCTATAGCACTATAAAAGATATCGCTAGCGATAGATATCATCCTTTTACGTCTATCTAATCTAGCGCACTCGGAATTCAAGGGTATAAGCTACATAATGTACACTCTCCTACTTAGTAAGATCTTAACAAATACAGCTTAACTAGTATATAGTAAGGAGCTACGTACTTTTCCTATGCTACCTAGATAGAATCGGCTTTAGTTACCGCTACATCATCTGCTTAAATACAGCCTATCCGAGCACGCTTGCTAGTCAGTCCTTATACTAGTATTGCTACGCACTTGGCTATAGGACGAGCTTATCGAGCTACAATTTGCTAAAGCTATGCGTAAAATAGTACGTAAGGGCGGCACTGCGATTAGCAACCTCTTTAGTTATATCTAGCGACAGTACCAAGCCCGGCAGCTACTAGTCTTATTAGAATTCGATGAAATCCTAGTCTCTGCCGCACTCGTCCGCAGCTTCTCGGTATTAGCACGTTCAAATATAAACCTTATATCCTAAAAGACGACGACTAAACAACGGAAGAACTACATAGCTAAGATAATTGCTATGCGGCAGGTTTTCTAGGAACTAATAGAATATAGCGCTATCGCTAATACTAAGAATCTACGAACCCGCGATCGCCGTAGTATAAGTGTAGCAAGCCAAGTTGCTAATAATTAGCAGGCGAAGGATACGAAGGGTGCCGCTAAATATCGTAGCATAGTAAAGCGGCCAAATGTCTACATTAGCTAGCACTACAACGTTACTATCGCTAAATACGCCTTAGCCGCGAATTGCAATATCCTTGCTAGCGAAGCCAAGTATAAGGAGATAAAGCAGCAAATCTATATAACTAACTATATTAACCCTAAGCGTAACCTCCTTTAGCGGCAGGGCTTAAATATAACGGTGCGTTTGCTACTATAGGGTGCTTACGTATCCGATTATCCTATACTAACAAAGCAGCTAAAAGACCTATACGATCAGAACCTACAACTCTTTAAGAGTATGTTACCTAGGTCCGAGTAGCGTCGATTTAATAGCGATATAGATAACTAGACTATGCTTAATAGTACCGAGACAATCCTTAGCGACGACGATTACCTCGGTATTGTAACTAGCGAGCGCCTTCTCGAATACTACTACAAGGAATTCCTGCTTCTACCGGTTAAGAATAATGCACTTAGCGGCTATCGAGAGCCTCTAATTGACGTATACCGATACGACTATAACCGCGAGAACTATACTCCGATAAACAAGGTTAGTATTATCCTAGCTTCAATATTTATATACTAACTACTCCGCAGGATACGATCTACTAGTATAAGCGCTTTGCATTCGACGATAAGCTAACCTAGCGCCGTATAGTCTTCCGCCGTAGCGACTTCGTCTAATATCGTAGTATAACTAATATCGGCCGGATTAATTAAATCTTTACGTACCGTACTATCCGTAGCCTCTCGCTATTCGTACGCCTTATAATAACTACGAAGGAAACACTCCGAGATGATCTACTCCTTAAGCTACTAGTCTATAAGCTTAGCAATAAGGAGATTACGGTTAGAGTAAACAGTATTAGTAGCAATAAGATCTAGATAGTGCTAGTCGTAACTAATGCGACGTAGCTACTACTTATAACAATAGGCAAGGCTTAGGATATAAGGACTAGTAATAGGGTGCTTTATGTAGATTGGGATGTTCAGTTTCTTTAAGCGGTAGACAGCGGCAGAGCGGTGGACAGCGGCAGAGCGGTAGATAGCGGCAGCGTAATAGATAGCATAGAATAGTATACCTATATAGATAATTGAACCGCTATTACCTATATACCGCTAACACCTATACACCGCTGACTACTAACAAACAGCTGACTCTTAGCAGCCGCTGATTGGTCCTAACGGTTCGCTTTATCTTAACCGTTTACGTGCTTTAACTATTCAGATTTTGCATCTATAGCTAGATATCTATAGTCTATAAGATCTAATAATTCACTTAAGACAACTGCATTTCTGCGGTCGTTGCTATTGTACTATTTAGACTGAGCAACCGCGCTTTTACGATTAAACTGCGGTTAGAGGAGAGCCCGGACCCCGCTAAGGTGGGTGGGCGCACCTCAGCGCTCGCAGTCCATCAATATTTGATTAAGCAGACATTTGGCTACCACCCACTGCACTCACCACTGCACCTCCGGTCTCTACTCCCTACTAGGTAGCCTGGGCACCAACCACTCGCCTTTTCCGAGTGCTCTGCTCTGCTTGCCCTGTCCACAGCATCGACAATGCTGTTCGACGGCGCCTCCGACAATAGCGATCCGACATAGAACCACACTCCGCCATGGCGCGCGACGCCGACGCGCACACCAAGATGGCGAAAGCCCACAGCGTCTTCGTGCGTCTGGCGCTGCCCGTCTATACCCAGCATTTCAAGAGCCCTGCATACGTCAAGGAGAGTACGCTGGACATGATGGACAATAGAGTCTCCAAGGAAGTCCTCAAGAGCACTGCGCAGAGAGCCGATGTTCGTGCGGCTATTGGCACGGATGAGAAATACTGGGCCGACCTGTCCGCTCTCTTCAAAGCTGCCATACCCAGTCTGGAGAGGAGGAGCTTCACCATCTGGGATCCGAGCAGCGTGGACTACGAGAGCACTTCTGGTGCTCTGATCGCCTCCCATCACCCCGGGCTATGGAAGGACCTTCTAAGGTTGATAGACTTGGTGTCAATTAGTCGCAGTGTACTTTTTGCGGGAGAGCATGTGCAGAATCTAGCGGCCTCATATCACATCGAGACCGAAGTGTTCCGCTTGATCAATTGCTGCGTCAGAGTCACTGCAAGAGGCTTTGACGGTGACGCTGGAACGGGCGACGAGGAGAAGTGGCAGTGGGCAGTGAATGGATACAAAAAGCTGCTCATCACCACCTTGCAATTCCTGAACAATTTTGCGGCCAAGAATGAGAGACGAAAGCTGATGCTGTGGGTGGCATTGTTCGACAACAGCTCCGATACAGTATTAGCGCCCGAGGATGTTCCTGAGACATCTTCTGGTAGTTTGACAGATGTACCATCAAACCCGACTTCCAAACCAATGCCTCCTCTCGACAAGGACGACTTCCTCCGAGCATACGGTACGGATGGCGAACGGACCATTTCACCCGATGATCGAGCACAACCACTTTGGGACAGTTTACCGTTCTCGGACCACCCAATCCCTGAGCATTCGTTGGAGGGAAGGGCGAAAATTGCACGTAAAGAGCATTTCTACGGGAATGGGTATGGACTGTTCGTGAAGCGCCTGCATCAGCTGCAGGCTGAAGACTATCGAATCGAGCGTGATCGTGAGCCGACCCTATTCGAATCGTACATGGAATTCCCGAGGCGGTGGGCCGAGCTGAATCAAGATGACCAAGATTATTGGCAAGGGTCATTTGACGATGCCATGGCAAAGTACCGACAGGATCTCGCAGTCTACGAAGCGAAGATGATCGCAGTCACGGAAACACAGACCGTCCTCAGGAGCGACGTCCCCGTGGCCGAGCAAACTCGTCAAGTAGAACGTAAGATTGCCATGCTTGAAGAGCAGCTCGCCGAGAAGTACAAGACTGAGAGTGCGCATGTAGCACCTCTTGACCCTCCTGCATACGGCAGAGATGGCCACTTGACTTTCGATAGCGCCAGCCTTCAGTCTCGGCCTGTGGTGGCAGACGATATGCGAATGCTCTTTACTGCAGAAGCCGGAACGAAAATTCTTGAATCTGGCAAAGCAGAGCTTATGAAACGTCTCGAAGGATACGACATCTCAGACTCTCCTGGCCCTACCCTTGCATCTACTAGGCCTGTGAGGACTGACGAGACGGGAAGCTCAGTCGCAAGGACTCGCAGCATGAATGACATGCCTCCTCCACGTCAACCGAACGACCCCCGGCAGACACCTGCAGTAGGACAGCAGACTGAAGAGCACTTACAAGGTCAATTGGAAGCACGACCATATTCACAGGCCCAATCGCCGGCTCAACTACCGCCAGAACTACCAAAGACGCCTGACAAACACCGCCCTTCAACAGACATGGTCGACGAGGCTTTCGCCGAGAGTAGTGTTGAAGATGACGATCTCGAGGAAAGCGAGCAGGAACAAGAAGAGGACGAGGAAGATTATCCTGGCTCGACAGAGGACGGCCGTGGACTCTTAACAGATGTCCCGCTCATTCTCGGCCCTAGCGAGATTGAGGTTCTGCCAATGCTGATCATGAGCGGCATCACACCCCCAGTTCGAACAGACCCAACACTGACTTCTGAGGAACGTAATGCACTTCTCAATATGCACACAGTGAGAACACACCTTCTCCTCTCGCAGAGCAACGGGCGTAATTTGCTCCGAGAGCTGCTCATATTTGTCGCAGCATGGGATCTGCGGGAGGAGGAGCTGTATTTCAAGTTCATGGTGAAGATCATGGAAGCCATCCTCAGGAATGGTCTCATGCCATATGCATACCACGCTTTCCGCGACAGGTCTCGGTCGAAAGACATCATTAGCCCGGCACAGGCGGTCATTATGAAGCTCTTGACTTGCATCTTTCGAGCAAGAGGTGAGTCTGCAAAGGCAGCTGTTGCAGCGAACGCGCAGAACAAAACTGCACATCACCCAATGCAACCGCCGCTACAAGCCTTGATGCAGAACGGATCATCAAAGCCGGTGCTGAACCTGCCGAACCTGCCGTCGAGAGTGGACTTACATATCCTCAACTTCATCTTCACTGAGTTTCGCCAGCATATCATCCCTCAGACGTGTGCCCTGATTTTCCTCCAAGGTCAGATTCACGCCGGTAAAGCGCAACCAGAAGACTTCCCTCTGAACCTGTGGGATATGGAACGAATGTACGAAGGCGTTTACCAGTACCTCGAATTCTTCGCGGTTTTGACGGAGGAAGGCGTCTGGAAAGGCATCTTGGGGGAGTGGGAAATGGCCAGTGAACTTGTGACGCTTCTCAGAGAACTGGAAGGTGGTATCCCAAAGGTGGGTGCGGTGATTCCTCAGATTCCGCGCCGCGTCTCAAGTCATACTCCACAAAGAGCGCTATCTGCCGATGCCGCTACAATGCATCATGCCCGCGCACCACAGCAGCCCATGCACAGCACCTCCAACCCTCCGCCTGTGGCAGCAGCGCCGCAGCCAATCGAGCCACGGCTGAAACCACCTTCGCCGGCCCCAGTGGCTATCGAGAGGCCATTTGATATTGACGAACGAGATCCAACGCTGCCTCCTCTTCCGCAACAGAGGACGAACAATTCTTTGTATGAAGCGGACACTCCATTGGCATATCCAGAGGAAGCTCAGATCCCTGTAGGCAATGATTTGCAGCACGACCAGGATGAGCCTTCCGATTTTGAATGGCGCAATCTTAAGAAGCTTACCGTGCTCGTTCTGTCATCGCTCATATGGAAGAATCGGACTGTGCAGGACCAGGTTCGCCGGTACGGTGGGTTGGAGGCACTTGTCTCGTGCTGCAGAACGGACGAACACAACCCCTACATTCGAGAGCATGCAATCATGTGCCTTCGATTCGCCGTTGAGGGCTGCGAGGAGAATGCCCGAATGATCAAAAGCATGGCAGCCCAGCAGACACAGAAAGCTCTCGAAGGCGGCAGCGTGACCCTTGGGCCGGCGGAGGATGTTCCACGAGAAGTGCTCGATGCTAATGGCTACGAGACATTCGTGGACCCTAAAGGCCAAGTCGGATTGCGCCGCAAAGAAGGTGTTTACTATCCAAGTTCACAGCATGGCCAAGTAGCGACGTCGGCAAGCAGCGGCATGTCAAATGCGGGTGTGTTGAAGCCGCGCTTGAGCTCCACAAAGCTGACCGCTGAACGTGCTGCTGAACTCATGAGTAGTGCCTTGAGCAGTCTGCCGCTTGGAGACAAACTGGTCACTGACAAGCAGAAGGCCGAGGCGCTGGCTAAGCTCGATAGAGCGTTCGAAACGACTGAAAAGGTTCTTGGACGAGGGGGAAAGGGATGAAAGTGATCATCCATACGATCACTCTTCCACATCGACTGGACGAGCATAGTCAGGCTATTAGAATCTGTCGGGTGCTTGATCGTGCTTCCCTTGTAGCATCTGAGTTCGGTATACAGACGAGATGAGTAAGAAAGAGCACGTGAGACGTGACGTGACGTGGACGACGATCGTGCCTGCCCCGCAAATCGCGCCCAAGCTCCAACTGGCAACTGCAAGCTCTTGCCTCTGTTGAGTCTGTTCCATCCGCTCCTCCTCTCAGCTGCCATTATTATTGACGCACCGGCACCCTTGATCTCGGTCACGTTACATGTACCCTTCACGCCTCATTGTCTTCCGAGTGGTTCGCGCCCCCGCACAGGTACTGAGGTACCTTTAACGCAACACGACAGCGGTAGACGGCGGTAGACAGCGGTCAGGCGGGAGGAGAAGGAGAAACAAGCAAGCAAGCAAGCAAGCAAGCCAGCCAGCCAGCCAGCCAACCATCGGCAGCAGCAGCAGCAAATAACGTGCGAGCTGGCCTCTGAACCGCCTCCTCCTCCTCCTCGTATTACCGCGGAATCGTGTCGTAGCTATAGCTGGCTCCCAACGAGACCTGCCTGCTTCAAGTTCCTCCCTACACCTACCTGTTCCTAGCAACGAACGTGACCTTGACACATTACTACCTGACTTCTGTCCCTGCCCAATCAGCTATCCATCCAAATACCACCATTCAGCACCGCTGCTGGGAACTGTGGACGTGGGGCGTCGCTCGCTCGGCTTGACCGTGAGGCAGTTCATCACATGTGAGTAACGCGGGTGCCATCGGGTCCTCAACCCCGTTGTATTTCGTCCAGGCCAATGTCGCGTCCAAGTTCGGTAATGGCGACGCAAGAGCCAGCATTGCGGGCAATCTGCTCTTCTTCACGTCGCAGAATAACTGCCAACTGCACAACGTACAACCCGTTCTAATCGGCACAGTGGTATAGATAGACCGCCTCCCTGCTTCTCTCCACATACAAACGCAGCAGATCACCACTTCATCACACGCAGCCATGAGCTCGATCGTGGAGGCTGCAAAGCGCAAGGCCGAGGGAGCTTTGACAGCAGCCAAGGGCGCGGCAGAAGAAGCACCGGCAGCGGTGCAGAAGGCAAGAGAGAATCCGGAGAAAGCGAAGAATGATTTCCTGCACTCACCATTAATGCGAGTAGCTCTACCATTCATCAATGGAGGAGCTGCAGGCATGGTCGCAACGTCGGTGATCCAGCCGATTGATATGATCAAGGTGCGCCTGCAGTTAGCCGGCGAGGGTGTCAAGACTGGGCCAAAGCCCACGCCTATGTCGGTCACGCGGGAACTCGTTGCTGCTGGAAAGGTCATGGATCTGTACACTGGTCTGTCGGCAGGCCTGCTGCGCCAAGCGGTGTACACCACAGCACGCCTGGGCTTCTTCGACACCTTTATGAAGGCTCTCTCAGCACGTGCAGAAGAGCAAGGAACGAAGATCGGGTTCAAAGAGCGTGCCGCCGCCGGTCTGAGTGCTGGCGGTCTTGCCGCATTCGTGGGCAACCCGGCAGATCTGGCACTCATTCGGATGCAGAGTGACGGACTCAAGCCCAAGGCAGACCGAGCCAACTACAAAGGCGTGGGTGACGCTCTCATGCGGATATCCAAGAACGAGGGCGTCGCTCGTCTATGGGCAGGAGCCAGCCCGACTGTTGTCCGGGCCATGGCGCTCAATTTCGGACAGCTCGCATTCTTCTCAGAGGCCAAGTCTCAGCTCAAGGACAGCTCCATGGGTCCTCGAGCACAGACCTTGACGGCATCCGCCATTGCTGGCTTTTTCGCATCTTTCTTCTCCTTGCCCTTCGACTTCGTCAAGACTCGTCTGCAAAAGCAATCGCGTGGACCAGATGGCAAACTCCCGTACAACGGTTTCCTCGACTGCTTCCAAAAGGTCATCCGAGAAGAAGGCCCACTGCGATTCTACCGCGGATTCTCGACATATTATGTGCGCATTGCACCACACGCGTACGTATCGTTTCCCATATGCACAGGACGAGGCTGACATGATTGACTAGCATGATTACTCTCATCGTCGCTGATTACCTTAATTTCATTACGAAGTAGTAGAGTCGTCCTTGGATGATTGCGGTGCAATTTGGTGGGTCGGTATAGGAAGACTTGTTTGTGGGACGGGGGGACCAGACATCGTTCGAAGAGCGAAGAGCGGCAGCGGTAAAAGAGATATCATGCCCGAAGATTCGTACAGAGAGCACCATATCCAGGGATCCGCGCGGCGGTGCATTGCATGCCATGCGCGTACGGGGCGCCAGCATCGTTGTAGTAGTTGTAGTCGCTGTAGATAGCCCACGCAAGAGTGCAGAGTGCAGTCGGCGCACGTGAAAATCCAGAAGCGAAGGTTCGGTCGGCATCGGCTTGCCCTCGCCGAACTTGCCAAATCGAGCCCGTCGCGTCGCGTCGCGTCGCGTCCCGTGGTGTCAAGCTCCACCGTGAAGTCCGACTTAGTGCACTGCTGAACATCATACACTTCAATTCTTGCTGCCAAGTCGCCATGTCGGCAAGAGTGCGGCACTCCACGGCCACTCCAGGCCCATCGAGTCGAGGTGCGTCCGCAGCCGCGGGCACAGGCACAAGCATAGCGGCGCCAGAGTACCAACCACCCGCCTTCCCACTCAATCCCGCCGCCCAGCGCGCTCTGAGCAGTCTGCTCCAGAAGCACACCACCAGGAGGTTCGAAGAACACATCGCCAGCGCGCAGACTGAGCTCAGCACCGTGGTTGGAGACATATATGATGCATTGAATCCCAAGAGCGAAGCAGTCGCCAAGCGACGACAGCGATTCGACCAGGGCAGAGAAGACGATGAGGACGCGCTCAAGGCGCAGGAGGCGGAGCTCGAACGCCTGCGAGAAAAGGCCAAGCAGATGCATGAGCGCATGGAGGAGCAGATGCGGAAGCTTGTTGATGCGGAGGCTGGCGTGGCAAGCATGCGTCAGGCGGTAGGTGCAGCTGAACGCGATGCGCGCGAGAATGCCAGTACGCAGGCGAGCACGCAGCAAGGCCGTGCCCTGCGAAGCCGACGCGCGCATGGTGACCAAGACGACGACGATGACGACGAGGAAGACGACGACCATGAAGAGATGCCTGACTTCACGCCCACCGATCCTGCCGGAGGTACACAACCTCCAACTGCGCCCAAGCATGCCTTCCGAAAGCATCTCGAAACCTCACAGCTACGATGGCAAGGCCAGTCGCTTACCGACAGGTACGCTTCGAACAAGCAATATGCCGATTTCAAGCGCCTTCTACACGACGCCCTCTACCCAGACGACGACGTTGAGTTGGCCCCACCAGATCGATGGTTCGATGAAGGAGGCCGTCCAGCCCCCGGTATGACGACTCTCACGCAGAACGAAGAGGACTCTGACGACGATATTGCCGTGGAGAGAACGACCATTAGCATTAGGTGTCCGCTAACTCTGCGAGAGTTTGAAACTCCGTGGACATCCAAGAAGTGCCCACATACGTTTGAAAAGGATGCAATTCTGAACATGATCCAAGACTCTTCCTTGGCCAACGCACAACGCCAGAAATACGTACAATGCCCCTACGGAGGATGCCAACAGCAGCTGACAAAAAATGACGTGGACAAAGACCCAGTGATGACTCGCAAGATCAAGCGTATTCAGGCTGCGCGGAGGGCCGCTGAAGAAGAGGAAGATGATGGCGACGGAGGTCAAAACGAACGGGATGGCACTCAACGTAGAGGCCACATAATTGACAGTGATGCGCTGGACATAGACGAGACAGACCACGCACCGCCAGAAAGAATGAAGACCGAACCAAAATCTTCAAGGCTGCGTATCGCTAGGCGGGGTCAATCTAGCGGTCCGCCACGGCCCAGTCAGGTCATCGACATGGGTGACGACTCTGACGAAGAAGATGAGGATTAATAAGTGGACTAGGCTTGACGAATGAACAAATGCAAGCCTTCTGGTTGTCTCTACAGATGCGGAAGTAGATGCAAGGTCTGCTCAGTTGGGCAAGGCTAGGTTATGAGAATCTCTTCAGATCCATGCCATCGGCTCAGCCTTGTCCAGCGAGTCCTGATGGTTTGTTCTGGTGTGCTTCCTCTCATTGAGACCCCCAGAGTCGTCCTGAGCCGTGGCCCAAGTGAGTTCAGCAAAGGGACTTCTCCTCCGCACCGACGCTCCAAACACGCCAAACAATGCTGCAATGCCGCAGTATGCCGTAGCAAGTCCCGCGAGTATGAACAAAGCGCTGTTATTGCCCAAACCCTACGCTTCAATGTCAGTAGAGCTTCACCGTGCCGCAATCGTCGTTGGACTGACCTTGAACATCTGAGTTCCGAACAACGGAAATGTGCCCGACATTGTTGCGCGTAGGAAGGCCATGGGTGCATTTGCAGAGGCAGCATAAGTCGCATACACGTCCGTGAGATATCCAGACAACACGCAATCAAACTCAACGACCGCAAAGCCAAAGAAAGAAAGTGAGGCGATCGAGACCCATGCCGAAACGCCTTCGACGAGAGGAGGAACGGACCAGGCGAACCACCACAAGCCGATCGCCAACATCGGAGCTGCGATATAAAAGCCGAATAGCTTGTCTTCAGGCTCGATAGTCTGGTTCCGCTTGAGACGCTTGTTCGTGATATGGGTGTCGTATAGTCGGGGCAAAATGCTGAAGATGACTCCGGCACCTGTATAGGAGACGCGGCATTAGCGTGGCTTGTTCATTAACAAACCCCTCTAGCTCGATTCGCCTAGACTTCATTGCCAACGGCCCTCCTGAAGCTCAAACGGAGCCGCTGCCTACGACTGCAGTTACAGTACGTGGTAGAATGACGGCGCGGTTTGAAGCGATTGGCTTCACGAGCGACGGCTAGGCAATATGCACTTACCGATTAATAGAAACACTAATGATGCTTGTCGATGGTCGAAGCCATAGCTAACCACGTAGATATGTGAAAGTGCTTCAGAGAAAAGGTAGCTTACGCCATAGACCTGATATTCGAAGACAAGATGTTGTCAGTTCTCGACTTTTTGGTTTTCTGGTAGAGTTTGACTACCGTAGCTGCCATGATTGACGTCAGAAAGACAATAGGCTCTGTGAAGAAAAGGCGGAGCGGCATGAGCAATGCGTCGCGAAAGAAAGCTCTCGTGCTCGGTGGACAATCTCTGTCATGGATGCTGAGATCCGAGCAGCTGGTCTGTCGAGAAACAACTTTGACTTTCTCTCGGAGAAGCTGGGACGGTCGTGATTCCTGCATTGCTAGACAGAGAAGTGCAAAGATGAAGGTGATCACTGTGGAGGCGTAGAAGATCCAAGGCCTTTAAACATGTCAGAGATGGCAGGAGAGCAACTTTGGATGCACATACCATCCGTATTCAGAGGTCGCGATATATGTTGCTGTAGGAGGACCGAGAGCCAGACCAAGGACCTAATTTTTCCAAGATTAGAAGTTGCATTGTAGTACTTCAAGGAGTGCGGAATACATGACCTACTGCTGCAGCGATCCAAAGATAAATGAGCCAGGTACGGGCTTGAATAGCCCACATGTTCTCGATAGAACCGGTTGCAACGACCGCGGGCATGGCTGACATGGCTCCCGAGAACAAGCGACCGATCACGATCACCGGAAGTGTTGGCCATGCAGCCATCAATAGGCAAGCCATGGCGAATCCAAAAGTGGAGCTGACATATATCGTCCTGCCGCCGAAAGATTCACAGATCGGTGGAAAGATTAGGCCACCAAAAGCCTGTCCGAGAAGATATACTGTCGTGAAGCAGAAAAGTGCTGTTTGGCGTGATACTCGAAGTTGATCACTTGCTTCGAGGGCTATTGAGGAGCCGGTGTTGCTGATTAGTGTCATGAAGAACTCGAGAATAATGATAATGGAGGAGTCGTAGGCTTTCCGGAGGAATGGCCAGTGTCGTGGATGATTTTGATGTCCTGTCTGCCAAGTGACGACGCCAGAGGAGTCTGCCGTGAAACCATATTTGTCTAGAGCTTCGTGAACATGAGCTGGAAGCGTCCTTTGTGGTGGGCCAGAGTCGCCACTTGACACTGAGAATTCCGACACAGACCGAGGAGTTGATGATGTTGAGACTTGTGGCAATGACTGGATACGGCCATGTGGAAGCGCCTGCATATTGCTGTAGTATTTACGAGGCCTCTATGCTTTCAGCATGAGGTTGCCGGTATTGGTTCTGTCGCTGGGCGGGCGAGTACTATATCAGGCTGGGACCATCGCTACTGGGCATCGCGCTCTCCTTGATGAATGTCATCGGGCGACGCTCCTTAGGACGAAGCAACTCGGAAATTTGTGTTTCTCATCAGCAAACACCAGTCGCCGCGCCCGTATCGGCCTGACAATAGCGTTCGTCTCACGAACAGGCCACCCAGCCGTAGCAATGGGCAACCATTTGACGCATCACGCATATCCGATCAACGATCCCCGTCAGGATGAGGACGTCACGCAGGCTCCCGCACGAGCCCAGTTTGCATTCCGCTCCTTGATAAGGATTCTTGAGCCAAGTGACGTCCGCTAGCCGAGAAGAAGGTAGATGACAGACGCCGATGATTGCTCGTCGTCGGCTCCTGCCATGGTCCTGGGACGTCAACTTTTGTGGAATGTTGAAGAACACGGGGAAGTCGATCCGCAGGAATGCTGAATGCCGTCTTCACCATCAAGAAGATGTTTTCAGTACAGGTCCGTCATAAATTCGACGCCCTCGTGTTCATAATCGGAGCTGAGAAAGAGGTGAAGGGGACGGCCAACCTCGTGGAGGCCATAGGAATTCGAGATCGAGTGGTATTTGTCATGGATTGAGTGTCCTACGATCAGATTTGTCTGTTCTTGGATCTTGTCATGAGCTGTCGGTACACCCGGCGTTGTTGTTCCGGGTTGAATAATAATGGCAGTTTTACGCTATCTATGCCACCTTCACGACGACCTTGCCGAAATGACTCCCAGAATAGAGGTACTTGATAGCGTCCTTCGCCTGATCGAAGGTGAAGACTTTGTCAATCACCGGATGGATCTGCTTCTGCGCGTAGAACTCGACCATTTCCTCAAATCGTTCACGCGGTCCATTGATGACCCCTTTCAATGTGACATTCCGACGGAGGGCCAATACATTCGTGTGAAGACTGGCTCCTGATGAATCCTCTTTCCCGGACAGGTAGCCGATGGCAACGATGATGCCACCGAATGCGACGCAGTCAAAGCTCTTTCGAAGTGTCTGGGCGCCACCAGTTTCGAAAATGATGTCCGCACCCTCGTTGTTCGTGAGCCGCATGACCTCATCTTGCCATTGGGGAGCAGACTTGTAGTTGATGCCATGATCAGCACCGCTGTAGAGGAAGTCAGGTTGACAGGTTTGGAAAAGCTGGGGCACGTTCGTTTGAAGCACGTACAGTTTGGAGGCTTGCTGGAGCTTCGTGTCCGATGAACTGGTCACGATGGTCTTCAGGCCAGCAGCGTGGGCGATTTGGAGGCCTGCAATCGACACCCCACCGGTGCCTTGCAACAGAACGGTCTTGCCGCTGCTTACTGGCTGTCCAATAGGTCGAAAGCCATTGATGGCCATCCATGCAGTCACAGATGCGATTGGCAAGCACGACGCTTCTTCGTCTGTCATGTAATCTGGGACGGCCACGAGCGCCTCCGCCGGGAAGCAGCGATACTCGCTCAGGCAGCCCTGCAGGGGCAGACCGCTGGCACAAACAAGACTCGGTCAGCAGCAGTTCTGTTCGCAGCTTCTTGGGAGTCCTTACAGCCCAGACGCCATGTCCTTCTCCTTGATCTGTCCAACGAGATGGGTCTGGTTGAAGATGGCCATAACGCGCTGCCCTTCTTTCCACTGGCCGCCTGGCCTGACGACCGTTCCACATATGTCCGAACTAGAGCACGACGACTTGGGCGTCAGCGACTTTCTCAATTTCTGGAGGGGTTCGCATGCATGTCTTGGGTCTCACCACGGCACGAGATCTTCAGCCCGGCCGATGGACTGGTGATGGTTGTAGAGCCCCATGATCACCTCCGTGTCTCTGTAATTGATCGAGACGGCGTTGATTTTGACGAGAACTTGGCCGTCTTTGGGTTCTGGCATGGGGCCGGTTGTACATCGCAGGTTGTCAAGCCCGTCTTGCCGGGTCACCCATTTCTTGACTTCTGCCATGGTGTTTCGCTTGCTTCGGTGAACGCGAGAGAAGACATAGCTCTCACGTCGAGATGATGGCCTATCGTGGCCGTCGACAGGGAAGTATTCGTCTGTACTTTGGCCGAGGAAAGTCCGCCACGTGAACGGAGCCGTGTGTGCTAGCCATACTAGTATATATTAGGCATATAGGATAGGCGAAGACCTATAATATGCTTAGCCTATCTCTAGGCTGTTATCCGCGTATTATATAACTCCTCTATATATATAACTATATATACTACTATAGTTTTCTAAAAGGTTAAGAATACTAAGAAGCTAGGTTCGTAACCCTCGTAGATCTTAAAGATTAGACTTCTTTATACCTTTAAGTACGATAATGCCTATATAAGGTCTTACCGCTATTAAATCTAGCCTCTTATAATATCTTATTATACGTAACTACCGCTAGAAGTCGCTATTCTTATTACTACGTTAATAGCGACTAATCTCTAGCGCCTATATCTCGAATACTACGCTATAGCGGAGGCACGCGCGTCTCGCTCGCGGAAGCTAGTTTCGAAGGACCTACCGGCGTATAAGGAGGCTACTAAGCGGCGTAAGTCGCTTAGTAAAAAGAAAAGTAAGAAGAAGGTCGAATAGCGGCGTAGTAGTAGAAAGTAGAAGACG
>NW_006921532.1:9876858-9962765 GCF_000340215.1 Pseudocercospora fijiensis CIRAD86
GCCTAAAAGCTTAAAATAAGGACTATCTAGCTACTACCCTATCTACCTACTAATATAACCCCTATTATATAGTATTTAATCTATCCTTTAAGGGTAGTAGCTAGATAGTCCTTATTTTAAGCTTTTAGCGGTATAGCTAAGAAATTTACTAATCTAACTATATTACGCCTAAGAACGGGACCTATACGTACTATTCTATTAGGATAACTATACTAATTATTAAGCAAGGCCTTCTATACGGCCTATTATACTAAGTTAATCGTACTAGACCTATACCTACTAATACCGCTATATCCGTACTATAGGGGCCTATAATATATTATTAGTGCTACCCTTTATAATAGCCGGCTTATTACAAAGTACTAATAATAGCAATAACAACCGCGGCGCCCCTAATAGCGCTAGCAACGACAACACTAGTAGTATAGAGCCTACTAAAGAACCTATAGTCGAGGGGGATAACCTATCGTTGCCTATTAACGATATTCTTAGTAATATTATTAACCGTCGATATAACCGACTAGCTTTTAGCCCCTAGCTAGTAGAGAGGCTTTAAGAAGCTATTTAGAATAGGCTCGCTGCTCTGCGTTAAGAATAGTAGCTAAAGGAAGACCTCCTTAAGATTCGCCGCCTATAGGAATCTCTAATAACTAATACTAAACTAATAGTAGGGCCTTCCTTACTATCCGTACCCGTCTAGAAGAAGGATACTAAGCTTAAGGATTATACCGTATTTAACGGCTCTAGTCGCAAGCAGTATAATAATTATATACGTAATTATAAGCTTAACTAGCGAAATGTACTAAGGGCTCTTCTAGACGACTATTTATTAGTCGTCTATACTATATAGTATATTAATAGCGACCTTAAACGCACTTAGGATAACTATTTTAACTCCCTTAACGATTAGACTACTATTTAGTAGCAAACCTATAAGACTATTATACTAGATACCCTTAGAAACCCTATACTAAGGCAATAACATGCTTAGGACTAGTAACTTCGGGCTAAACAAAAGACGGATTAATCGGCTCGCTTATTTAAGGCCTGTCTAAAAACCCTCGAAGATAACCTTCTAGCTAAGACTAATTCTATATAGATCTTAGAGATACGCCTAAAGCTTAGATAGGAGCTTATCCTTAAATTAGACCGTCGCCGTATATTTAAATAGGCTAACCTAATACGTATTTTATTTATAGTCGAAGTAGAAATAGCTAAACGAGCTATCTAGCTTTAATAACAACTAGAATCGAGGATCCAACTAGCTAGTACTAACCGTAGCAACCGTAGCCGCGGAGGTAACTAAGGTTCCTACTAAAGTAACAATACTAATAATAGAAACAGTAATAGTAACCGTAGAAGAGGCCGTAGCCGACGGCTATATAGAGGAGGCCGTAATAGGGGCCGTAGAAGGGGCTTATATCCCTATAATACTAACCGCTCGGCTAATAATAGTAGTAATAGCTACGGCAATATCCTAACTGGATTGAAATGCTATAACTATAATAGTACTAGCTATCTACTAGGCTAATACGACAAACCTAAGGACTAGGCCCGAATTAAACGTACTTCCGCTAAGTATAGGAGGTACCTTTTAGCTACTAATTCTACCCCTATCGGCCCTTTTAATTAGTCGAAAAAAGAATAAGCGCTATACTAACTATTAGCCTTATATGGCGTAAGACTATCGACATTATACTAGCTATTATACGCACCTGTTTTATATAGGACACGTATAGTACTAACTATAAAACTAAGGTTATACTATATCTAGGCAATTTACGTTATAAAAACTTTTTTTCCGATCGCGACGATCCTATCGATAGGATCCTTAGGATCCTTAGGATCCTCGGGATCGTACGTTAAAGATCTTGTCGGATAGGATCGCGGCCCCGCGATCCTAAGCGATCCTATTAATAGGATCCCCTTAACGAAGTCCTAGGTTAAGTCCGACGAACTAAAGTAGAGCAAGAATTGCTATTAAATGCAGCGTACGGCTTAAATCTAATCGTTCCGTACAATTAGATTACTTACACTAGTCGATATCCTAGTTTTGCCGACGAACGCTCCGAGCGGACGAGTTATTATAGGGGATCGTCGCGATCGCAAATTTCGGGACGGGCCGTCCCGAAATTCGAGGCCGAGGAACGCAAAGGACGCGGGACAAGTTAGAGCCCGATACTACTACTACTACGAGGTATATAGGGGTATTGCGCACATACATAGGTCAAATTTAGCGGTTTCGTAGGTATTTTTTATAAATAAATTTTTTTCGTTGAGGTTTCGTTAAATGCAGCCGATATTTCGTTAAGGTTTTTTTCAAAAGCCGACGCTTAATAAGCAGAACTTTGAAAAAAAGTACACTCGAAACACTCGATATTCTTTTCTAGATTCTAAGATAATTACTAGGTATTAAGACTTCAAAATTTATAATATTCTTATTAATAGGTAGAACTTTAAGTTCTATTTTTTAGATTTCTAAAAATAGTAAAGTATAACTTAGAAAAGCCAAAATACTATATTGCTTATTTCTACTCCCTAGCTTTAGTTTCGTAGAAAATCTATAAATTTTATATTTTTTTATAATAATATACTAAAAATAGAGTATCTTTTTACTATATTACTAAGCTATAAACCTACTAGAAAAAAAGATAAATTAGAAGCAAAATGTCTAGAAAAGCGATTTTCTTTCCTTTATATCTTTTTATCTAGAAGGTTTACGGCTTAGTAATATATAACAAAAATGTTCTATTTTTAGTATAGTATTAGGTAAAAGTCTAACTTTTATAAGTTACCTATTTATCGTTCTAGGATAGCTTAGGATCGCTCGGGATCGCTCGCGATCGCTAGGATCGATAGGATCGTCGCGATCGGAAAAGAAGTTTTCGTAACGTAGTTAGTGCCCTTATTAATTACCGCCTAGCTAAGCAATTAGATCTCTAACAATTAAATAGGACTAATATGCTAATCCTTGCTTAGTTTAATAACGCTCGGCACTTAACCTACAGAGCCTACTATATTTATATAGTTCTAAGAGACGACCTTAGTAATAAGCGCCTACTAGACTTTACTGCCTATATAGTAGATATAGACAACCTTCTAGCTAATATTGTTCTTAGTAATCCTATTCTTAAGCAATACGCGGTAACTATAGACTTAGGCAGCTAATAGTAGCGATTTAGAATCGCTAGGAAGGAAGATATTAAATATATTAACGTTAACGAGTGTCCTAACGATATTAGGGTCCTATTTATTAGCAACCTAATATACGCACTAGCCTCCGCCTTAGCTAATCCGACTACTAACCTACTTAGTAGTAATAACAATAAGCCTATGCCCCCTAATAGTATAGAACCCTAATTAGCTTGCTCGTATACTCTAACCTATTTAAGAAACCTATATTAAGGTATTTAAACACTACCTAGTATCGATATTGCCTATATTTAAAGAGACGGACTATAAGATTAATATTATAGAGAATAAGGAGGTTCCTCTTAGGCCGCTCTATAACCTTAGTAAGCGCGAGCTTGCTATATTGCGTAAATACCTAGAGAAGAACCTAGCTAATAGTCGAATTTAGTATAGTAATAGCCCTACTAGTGCACTAATCCTGTTTGTTCTAAAGAAGGATAGTAGCCTACGCTTATATATTAATTACTATAGACTTAACGCTATTACTATTAAGGACCGTTATCTACTTCCGCTTATTAATAAGACCCTCGATCGCCTATCTAGTACCTACTTTTATACTATATTAGACATTAAGGATGCGTACTATCGTATCTATATTCGTAAGGGCGATAAATAGAAAATAGCCTTCTATACCCGCTATAGCTATCTCGAGTATTTAGTTATACTATTTAGGCTAGCTAATACCCCTATAATATTCTAGTCTTATATTAATCGGGCCCTAGCTATTCTAACTACCTAAATTTTGCCTTCTATACGGTAGCTCTCTCCTACTAATAGAACCGAGCTACTATACCTAACGAATCTAAGCTCGTTTTTAGTCTTAATCTATCCTCTTTCGGTATAAGACACTCGATAAGCAAATGCTTAGGCCGAGTCTAACTACGAAAGCTAATACTAACTAATAGCTCTATTAACTAATCCTAATCCTCGAACTCCTTCCGCTTCTTAGTAAAGACCTTAAAGAGCGCCCGAGCTTCGTCGCGTACCTACGGAGTAGTCGAGATAAAGCCGTATTGCTAAAATAGGTAATCCTTCGAAGGCTTATATAGAGATTTAGAGAATTCTAACGCTAACCTATCCTACTAGTAGCTTAGATTCCGGATATAAGCCCTCTCTACCTTAGTAAAGATTTTATATAGTAGTAGTACTCTACCCTTAAGAAACGCTTTCTATTTAACTATTAGTATCTGCCGGCTACGAACGCCGGCTATATATACCGAGTATAGAATAATTACCTATACCCCTTCCTCCTTTAGTAACTCTTCCGCCGTCCCTAGATACCTAGCCCCGATTGTATTAATCGTAAGCTACTTTGCCTTTATAGACGTAAAGGCATCGCTCTAATACTAATAAAGAAATTTCTACTCTATATCGAGGATATAAAGACGACTAGTCTCGATTCTAATCCTTGCTAGCTTTTTATAGTAGCTTTAACGATAATTTTCTAGATTAATAGGACTTATGCCTTAGCCCTTTACTACTACCTCGTCTCTTTAACTATACTCGATCTACTCCTAGCGCTTATCGTCTATAGCGTTAGGCCCTAAGACTATACCTATTACTAGATCGACGTATAGTATCTCCTCGCTTTTTTTAGTCCCTTTATTCGTAGTATTAAGCTCTTTCGCGGCATCCTAAACTCTAGTATTATTATTCTCGACTATCTAAATATCTCCGTTACTATTAGTCGTATCGATAGAGATAGCGGCTATAGGTCTAAATGCTATTAGTTAACGTCTTAAAGAAAGAAATGCTAGCTATAGCTGCTAGCTACGGCTATTAGCTAGATTAACTTACGCTACTAGAAACTTACGCTCGAAAACTAGACGTAATTCCTTCCTCTTCTTAGCCTTCTCTTAGGTTATCTTCTTATTCTAATCTTTACTTTTTTAAAGTTTTTTCTATAGGCGCTAGCTATCGATAGAATGCCTTATTCCGCGCCTTTCTTCTCTTATCTTTAATCTTTTATCCTTATCTGTCTTCTCCTTTAAGTCCTTTCTCTCGCGGTTTCGTACGGAATTCTTCTTCGTAGAGTACTCCTTTTTAGTCTTACGCTTTTTTCTTAGATACTTAGGTAAAATAAACTCGCGGTCTTTAGTTCTATCTTCTATTTAGCGCGCGGCGCGCTTCTCTTTTACTATTTTAAGGAAGGGGGACGGGGGCGTAGCGTATAGTAGTTATTATAGGTATAGGTATAAAGGAAGAAGTTAAAAGGTATAAGAATATCGCGAAGCCCTGCCTACGTAACGTTATATAGGTAAGCTTTCGCAACTATAGTAACTACGCCCTAGTAACAGCAACTACGCCCTAGTAATAGCAACTACGCCCCGGTAACGGCAACTACGCCCTAGTAACGGTAATAGCTATTATTAAGGCAACCGCGAGCGTAGTAAATGTAACCTAGTTACTATTATAGCCGGTAATCGTAGCCGGTAGTCGAATAAGAGTGTCCTTATAGTAAAACTAATATAGTCTCTAGTTTAAACTAGGAATCTATATAGTTTGAAAAAACTAAACCGGAACTAGAGAGCTAGTTTGCCGCTAAGAAACCAAACTATATACGTTTAGTAGTTTGCAAACCAAACTACTATAGGGTCTATCTATTAATATCGATACCGATACTAATACTAATAGCGATATCGATAGTAGTAGCCGCTATAACTAGTATTCCGCGCGATCCTATTCTTAGCGTAGCTTTATTAGCTTTAGCTTTAGTAGCGTACTTACTAGTAGGAGGAGGAGAATATTTATCGTAAGTCGCGAGGAATAGCGCTATAGACTCGCTACTAACTCGCTCTAGACTTCGACGCCCTACGACTATAAATACCTACGATTTCTAGTATTATAGCGCAGAGATATAGTAAGGCCTACTCGATTAAATAGCTATACCGGATAAGAAGAAGGTAGTATTAAATAGACTATAGAAATATAAGGCTACTAGACTTATTATAGAAACGGACTCTAGTAAGCCTATACTAGCGCTATACTACTACTATATATACTCTAAAAACTTTAAGTATCGTATACTTAATACTAAGAGCGAGCCAGTCTACGCTTACTATAAGTATAATAGTAAGTCTAGCTATATAGCTAGTTTAGAGGTTAAAGAAGACAATAGAAATAGCGAGCTAGCCGCGATATAGGCGCGAGTCGAGGCTATAGAGGCAAAGAATACTATACTAGATACAAAGATTAAGGCACTAGAAGCTAGATTCTATAAGTTAGAAAGATACTACCTCTCGTAGTTTAAATAGCTTAAAAATAAGGCTATTATTAAGTCTCGCGATATATATACTATTTAGAAGGAGCTATAGCTAGATACGAATCGCAAGCCGCTAGTAGAAGATGTTTAAGTTAAAGGTCTTAGAGATATTAGAGGTCTTAGAGATAGTAAAAGAAAGAAGAAGAAGTGCGAGTCTACTACGAGTCTACTATAAGTCTGCTATTCTATTTCTTCTTCTTTAGTCGTTAACTATGCTTTATTTTCTTAGCCTGTTTGCCGCTATCTTTGCTAGCTTTACTATTAGCCTATCCGCCGCTATTAGCCTATCTGCTACTATTAGCCTATCTACTACTACTAGCCTATCTACTACTATTAGCCTATCTACCGCTATTAGCCTATCTACCGCTATTAGCCTGTCTATTAGTAGGTTACTAATCCTTAGATTCGCTCGACCCTTTCGGAATAGACGTGCCTCGCAATATACTTACGGTAGCCTCGCCGCTTAAGTTAATTATCTTAGGCGGCTAATTTATATTAATAACCTTCTTAGTCTATAGCTTTTCTTAGACCCCGTAGTAGTTCGGTTTGCGAACTACAAAACGTATATAGTTTAGTTTCTTAGCGGTACCCCTCCGGTTTAGTTCTAGTTTAGTTTTTTGCCCCGCTAGTCTAAGCTAGTTTCCGAGAAAATCCGACTAGACTACGACGGTATACGACGGTATACGACGACCTCGGATCGGGTCCGGGGGCCCTATATTGCATACGCTATACGGTTACATCTGTATTTCAGGCTGTTTAGACGTGTTTTAGGATAGGTTTTTGTCCGTAGCCGGTACGTAGCCGGCAAACCGGTCCGTATACCGATTTCTTAGCAAACTAAACTAAACTAAACTAGAATTTCGGCTAAGCAAACTAAACTAACCTAACCCGAACTACCGCGGGGTCTAGCTTTAAGCTTTTCTTTCTTAATCTTAATGCTATTAACTACCTTCTACTAACTTGCTAGATTACTCGTACTAGTAATAGTACTAAACTAATATTTCCGCTTTTGTTATTACTTCTCCTACTTAGTATAGATATAGAGCTTAATCTCGTAGACTAATAATAACTTTATTGCTAGTTTATAGACTATTAAAGCCTATCTAAGTATTCTAGGCGCCTTAGTTGCTACCTTCTCTAGTTAACTAGTTATATTATTAAAGCATATATAGGGGAAGTAGTTAAAATAGTTCTCGATTCGATTAATACTACTATCTAGTAGCTCGTAGGCGTTAAGCCGGTCTATAATCTAGTCTATAGATAGTATCTTAGCTTCTTTGAATTCTTAGTTAGACTAGGCATCCGAAATAGTAGAATATAGGACTATTTTACCGAAGAACTATATCTTAGTTATACTCGTAAGCTTAACTTCTCTATACTAAGTATAAATCAAATAGCGGCAAAGGTATTTCTATACTTTTAGGTCTACTAAAGCTAAAGCTAAAGCAGGTGTTAGTAGACGTTACGAGAGGCTCCGAGATCTAGTATTTAGTATTCGAGTTATTAGCTTATAATATTAACTAGTAGTATTCCGTATAGTATTAGCCGCCTTAGGTTTAGAGAAGAACGTATTAAAGCCTTATACTATACTCGCGGAGCTACTCGTAGTAGCGGCTACTAATTGCTCGTAAACAAATTGCTCGCTTACTAGATCGGAATTAAGAAGGCCGTATTATAAACAGTATCGGTATTTACTATATATCTTTATATAGTCGACGCCTAATTTAGTATAATAGGTGCCCTAATTAGTAGGCATTATAAGATAGATAGAGGCAGAAATAGCAGAGTGTAAGACGGGTATGTTAGCAGGTAGATAGGGTAGTAGTAGGTACAGGTAGTATTCGATAAGGAGCTAGGAGGAGAGGGAGGAAGGCAGGCAAGTTAGCCTATTACCAAGCGCTAAGCCCTGCCTAAGGCATTAAGACCCTAGCTTTACTCGAGCCCGGTTACATACTAATTACGTATAACCTCTTTAGTCCTAATATACGCTTCCCCTCTAAAGGCCGCGCCCTCGTAGCCGGTCTTTGTTCTAGTCTCAACCTCTATTACTACTAACTTAGTAGGTCTAATAAGCCGCTTAGTCCGCGCTAAATTAAACGTACAACTACCGATTATGTAACTATATCAAACCTTACCTCTAATATAATACAATATCTAACTCTAACTGCGCTATCCTTATATATAATAAAGTAATATATAACTATAAGAATTAAGGACTATCGACTAATTATAATACGAGCGTACCTTCCCTACTATAATAGGTAGGTATACGGGGTATTATAGCACTGCCCCCGTTCTAAGTAATGTTATACCGAGTTCTCTGCGTCTACTCTTAAAAGACCTAGAAATGTCCGCTTCCGAGGGTTATTCTTATTATTACGAGGGATTGTTCTTATAATTACGAGGGCTATTATTTACTATCGTAGTCTCGCTAGCCCTAATTAGTTAGGTTTAGCAGCCTTCAATTGTTAATCTTATCTTATCTTTTTAGAAAAAACACAGCTCGTCTAGTTTCTATAGGTAAAGGCTATTATAAGTGTAATAGTTAAGGTTCGCCTCGCTTAAAGAGTCGGAAAGATCGAGGAGTAACCTATTGTCCGCAAGATCGACCCCGGCTAGCTTAGCTCTATAGTTTTGCCCTTAGTTAGTTAGTCTATTAAGCTACTCAATCTTTTTAAGCCTTAATATTTTGACTTAGCCTTAAAGTTTTGATTAACCCCTTAGTGCCTTAGGCTCGTAGTATAGGTAAGGTTGTCTTCGTAGGTATAGTAACAATAGTAGGTAACGTTAACAATAGCGGTGCTAGCCGTCTTAGCGCTAACTTCACCTTACTTCTAATTTCCTTCTTTAACTAACAACATTAGTAACACTGTTACTAATATAGCCGTATCGGCTTCCTTCGATAGTAACATACTCCGCAATACTATTACTAATATAGTCGCGCTAGCCGCGCCGTCCTCGCCGATTGCCTAGGCCTCGATAGAATAAGGGAATAAGAGGGGGACCTAAATACTAGGAGATCGGAAGGGCCTTATAGGGCGCGTTAGTAGAGAGGTAGTTTCCTAAAAGAGCAGCGAATAGTTAACGCGTTATAGCGCGCTTATTAACACTCGGTGCGCGTTTACTATAGTAGTATAGTCTTATTGTCCTAGTTTGCCGGCCTCTAATTAGTTAGCTAATAATACCCTAGGGGTGCTATTAATCCTAGGCCTTAATAGTAATATTATAGGCCCTTAGCCTTCTTCTTGTTCTTTATACTAGTCTAATACTTATCTAATAACTTAGTTATATCTTTAAAAGAGGCTTTAGCTTCCTACGAGTCCTATTTAGGTAAATAGCCTTACTATCTTAATAGGTACTCCTTCTTGCCTTTCCTAGTCCGGTACTATAGGATACGTTCTATAGACTACAGCTCTTTACTATCCGCTAGTATATCTTCGTGTTTAGTAGGGGCTTTATCCCCCTCGCGTAGGTAATATAGCTTAAGGAGGGATATATAGAAGGTATTATAGATAGTATAATAAGGAGGAAGCTACAACTAATAGGCCTATACGGAGGAGCCCTTAACTTCTCGAATGCGGAATAGACTAATATATCTTAGTACGAGCTTGGGCCTTGTTTTGCTATTAGGTAATAGGTGCTTACAGATACGGAGGTTCTTAGTGCTTAGTATAACTATATCGCCTTGCTTAAAGGTTATCGGTGTATAGTGTTTATTATAATAGGCCTTCTAATAGGCCTAGGCCTTTGCTAGTTTGTTAGCTATTATAGCGTGAATTTCTCGCATCTTTTAAGCCCTCTCTATAGCCGCTAGTGTTTTAGGGGCTTGACGCGCTTCCCTTTCCTTACGCTCGGCCTCGAGCGAGGTAAATAGATCTTATAGTAAGGCAGCGTTTTAGCCTATTATAGCTATATACGGTAAAACCTTAGTTGATAAGTAGACACTGTTATTATATACGAATTCGGCTAGTTGTAGGAGGTTAACCTAGTCGTTAGGGTTCTTATTAATGTAGCTACGTAGGTACTGCTATAGGGTAGCATTTTGCCTCTCGGTTTGGCTATCTGTTTATAGATAGAATACTATAGATAGGCGATACTTGAGTCTTAGTTGTAGGTATATCTTACTCTAATAATAAGATATAAATATCGAGCCCCGGTTAGAGACTATCCCCTTAGGGGTTCCCTAATAGCTGTAGAAGATGTTATTCTATAGTAACTTAGCTAGATTAATAGCTGTCTAATCCTTCCGAGCGGGGATATAGCGAGCGCCCTTAGTAAACCGGTCTATAACGACTAGTATAGCATTAAAGACGTCCTTACTTCCCCTTCACTTAGTAGGGGGAAGACCTGTAATAAAATCTATTGTAAGCTCTGCAAATAGCTTATAGGGGATTAGTAATAAGGACAACTCGCTAAAAGGCTAATACTTTAGTGCCTTAATACGTTAGTATACGGCACACGTGTTTACGTAGTCCTTTATGTCCCGCTTACTATTTAGCTAGTAGTATATACGCGATAGTAGCTCGTACGACCTCTCTATACTATAGTAACTAGCAAGCTTACTATTATAGTGTCGCTTAAGAAGCTCTTGTCTAATCGATTGTTTAGCGGGGACATAGTATCTGCCCTTAAACTTTAAGTAACCCTTGTCGTCGATCGACTAATTATTGTTACTCTTGCTAGATCGAGTCTTTCGTCTACTTATAAGCTTATCGATACGTTTAGCAGCAAAGGCGTCCCTCTGCTAAGTACGTAACAGCTTATCTATAAACGATTAACTATCCCTATTTGCAAGGTTATTTAATAGCACCCTCGCTATCGAACGAGGTACGTATTATATATATCTAATAGCACTAGTAGCCGGATTAACTACAGTAGTGCTATCGCTGTTACTATATATAGCGATATCGACTAGGGAGTTATTATAACTTCTCCTATCTGTATTATTAGCCCTTGCCTTAACACGCACTATTAATATAGCAAGAGTATTAATATACTTCGAGCCGTCGCGGAGTCCGGTAAGCCGCTTATCCTACGCTTGCCTTACTACGAGGTCTATAGCAATCTTGTACTATAGGGTTAGAAACAATGAATTAATAGATTGGGTTTCGCTATCGTAATTAGGTCGCCTCGATAGGCTATTAGTAGAGTTACTTACGCCTAGTCGATATAATATATTAAAATCGAACCCGGCGAGGTAGACGGCCTATCTAGCCTGTCGACCTATAACCCTAGTAACCTTAGTAATACTACGAAGGTTGTTATAGTCTGTATAGACCTAAATAGGGTACTAAGCACTATCGAGATAATAGCGCTAGTATTTAAAGGCTTCTACGATTGCTAAGAGCTCTTGCTCGTAGGTCTCGTACCGACGTTCTATATCGATTATCTTCCGTAAAAAGAAGGCAATTAGGTGCTAGTAGTAGTTACTATCTAACTGCTAAGACATTATAGCTAATACAGCGAACTATAAAGCGTTAGTCTCAATTCGGATCTGCTTGTTTAGTACAAAATAGTATAACAAGGGGACTTTAGTAAAGCGTTGCTTTAAGCCGTTAAAAGCGGCTTATGCCTTATTAGTCTATTTGAGTTCTCTAGAAGGGTTTGCCTTAGTCTTAGTAAGTTTAGTAAGTAGCATTATATGCCTCGAATAGCCCTTAATAAAGCGGCGGTAAAAGTTAGTAAAACCTAGGAACGATTAAAGCTCTTTAATACTAGTAGGCGTTAGCTACTTAGTAATAGTCGTAATCCGATTAGGATTAGCCTTAACACTATTAGTTAATACGAGGAAGCTAAGGAAGGGCACCTCTTTAGCAGCGAAGGTGCATTTAGAGGGTTTGTAGTACAAGCTATAGGCCCGTAGGCGGTCGAGTACCTTACGTACGGCGGCCTAATATTCCGCAATGTTAGGTAAGTGTATATAGACTAGGATATCGTCTAGATAGACTACGTAGAGGTAGTCTAATAGGCCTAATAGGGCCCGATTAATATAGGACTAGAATGTTATAGGGGCATTAGCTAGGCCGAATAGTATAACTAAGTACTTAAAATAGCTATAGCGAGTACAGAAGGCTGTCTTCTATTTATTACCCTTAGGAATGCGAATGCGGTAATAGGCGTCCTTAATGTCTAATATAGTATAGAAGTAGGCGCTAGAAAGGCGGTCGAGGGTCTTATTAATAAGCGGAAGTAGATAGCGGTCTTTAATAGTAACAGCATTAAGCCCTCTATAATTAATGTATAAACGCAGGCTACTATCCTTTTTTAGCACGAATAGGATAGGTGCACTAGTAGGGCTGTTGCTATACTGAATTCGACTATTAGCTAGGTTCTTATCTAGGTACTTACGTAGTATAGCAAGCTCGCGTTTACTAAGGTTGTAGAGGGGACTAAAGGGGACCTCTTTGCCCTATATAATATCGATCTTATAGTCCGTCTCTTTAAACATAGGCAATATCGATGCTAGGTAGTGTTTAAAGATATTAATATAGGTCTCTCGAACAGGCTAAGGTATACGAGCAAGCTGTTTAGGGTCTATGCTATTAGGGGGCATAGGTTTATCGTTATTACCTAATAGGTCGACTATTAGGCTAGCTATAGCAGGTGTTAGGTTGCCGATAAATAGGACCCTAATATTATTAGGGCACTCGCTAACGTCGATATACTTAATATCCTCTTTCCTAGCGATTCTAAATCGCTATTATTAACTACCTAAATCTATAGCGATAGTATAGTGCTTAGGAACAGGGTTGCTAATAACAATAGTAGCTCCCCTATATAGGTTGTCTATATCTACTACGTAGGTAGTAAAGTCTAGTAGGCGTTTATTTCCGAGGTCGTCCTTTAGAACTATAGGAATATAGTAGGCCCTATAGGTCAAGTGCCGAGCGTTATTAAACTAAGTAAGGGTTAGCAGGTTAGCCCTATTTAATTGTCGAAGGTCTAATTGCTTAGCTAAGCGATAGCTAATAAGGGCACTAACTGAATTTCCTAGATCTAGTATAACCTTAGTCTTATAGTTAGTTCTATACGTATCCTATATAAGGCAGGTACGTATAATAGCTAGCATAATGTCGATAGTTTTACGCCGTATAAGGCTAATAGTTAGTACGGCGCTTATTCTTTTTTCGAAGGTTGGCCTATAGGGATAGCGTTAGCTACTAAGAGGTGCTTTCGGTGCTTAGCGGTAGTACGGTCGATTCGGGCCTAGTCCTTAGGTTTATCGTATTAGCCTAGCAGATAGCTAGTACTATCGCAATTGAAGCACTTTAATCTAGTTAGGAGGTTACTATAGCTACTATTAGTCGAGCGGTTAGCGTTATAAGGATACGAGCCCCTTCTACGGCCCCTATTACAGCCTCCTCTATATAGCCGTCGGCTACGGCCTCTTCTACGGTCGTTATTACTATTCCTATTATTAGCATTGTTATTCTAGTAGGACCCTTAGCCGTTGCCTCTACGGGCACTACGATTGCCGCGGTTAGTACTAGCTAGTCGGATCCTCGATTCTAGTCGTTACTAGAGCTAAACAGCCCGTTCGGCGGTTTCTACTTCGACTATAAATTAAATGCGTATTAGATTAGCTTATTCGAATATACGGCGACGGTCTAATTCGAGGATAAGCTCCTATCTAAGTTTTAGGCGTATCTCGGAGATCTATATAGAATTAGTCTTAGGCGGAAGGTCGTCTTTAAGGGTTTTTAAATAGGCCTCGAATAAGCGGGCCGATTAATTAGTCTTTTGCTTAGCTCGAAGGTACTAGTCCTAAGTATATTGTTGCCTTAGTATAGGGTTTCTAAGGGTGTCTAGCATAATAGTTTTATAGGTTTGCTACTAAATAGCGGTCTAATTAGTAAGGGAGTCGAAATAGTTATCCTAGGTGCGTTTTAGGTCTCTATTAATATATTATATAGCATAGACGACTAACGAGTAATCGTCCGGAAGAGCCCTAGGTGCGTTTCGCTAGTTAAGCTTATAGTTACGAATGTAGTCGTTATATTGCTTTCGGCTAGAGCTATCAAATACGGTACAGTCCTTAAGTTTAGTATCCTTCTTCTAGACTAGGACTAATAGTAAGGAAGGCCCTACTATCGGCTTAGTATTAGTTATTAGAGCTTCCTATAGACGGCGAATTTCGAGGAGGTTGTCCTTTAGCTATTGTTCTTAACGTAAAGTAGCGAGCCTGTTTTAGGTAGCTTCTTAAAGTCTCGCTACTAGCTAGGGGCTAAAGGCTAGTTAGCTATATCGACGGTTAACAATATTACTAAGAATGTCGTTAACGGGCAACGAGGGGTTATCCCCTTCGATTATAGGTTCTTTAGCAGGCCCTCTAGTAGGCTCTTTAGTAGGAGGCACTTTAGCAGGTACTTTAGTAGGCACTTTAGTAGGCACTATGCTACTAGTATTGTTATTGCTAGCGCTACTAGCGGCGCCCCGGTTGTTGTTGCTTCGTAATAAGCCGGCTATTATAAGGGGTAATACTAATAATATATTATAGGCCCCTAAGATACGGATGTAGCGGAATTAGTAGATATCGGCTTAGTGCGATTAACTTAGTATAATAGGCTATATAGAAGGCCTTACTTAATAATTGGTACGGTTGTTTTAATAGAATAGTACGTATAGGTCCCGTTCTTCGGGCGTAATATAGTTAAATCGATAGTTTTCGTAGCTATACCGCTAAAAGCTTAAAATAAGGACTATCTAGCTACTACCCTTAAAGGGTAGATCGAATACTATATAATACGGGTATGTTAGTAGGTAGATAGGGTAGTAGTAGGTATAGGTAGTATTCGATAAGGAGCTAGGAGGAGAGGGAGGAAGGTAGGCAAGTTAGCCTATTACTAAGCGCCAAGCCCTGCCTAAGGCATCAAGCCCCTAGCTTTACTCGAGCCCGGTTACATACTAATTACGTATAACCTCTTTAGTCCTAACACAGAGGTTTAAGAAGGCTATAGATAAAATCGAATTAGAAAAAGCGACTCGCTATATACTCGCCGCCGGCTCGTAGATCGCCGATTAGTATATATTATTTATAAACTTAATTATTCTAGCTTCCTAGTTCCGAGCCGCCGCTAACTAACTACGTACTACTAATAGCTTATCTAACTCTATTAGTTCTAGCTCTACCCCTATAGCTATATACTCCTTAACTAGCTATTAAAAAAGCAAGTAAGTAAAGCGGTAAATACGCTCTATATTATAGCTATTCTCGCTACTACTTAATAGATACGAGAAGCTATAAATCTATAATACTATCTAATACTAAGAAAGCGTAGCCTCGGGTAGGTAGGCTTTAAGATCTAGGAATTAGCGAGTCTATAGCGAGTCTATAGCGAGTACTATAGAATCTAATATATACCGAATCCCTAAAGGTATTGCTCTATATTATTAAATACGCTATTAGGTATAGGAACACTTTAATAAGAATGCCCGCTAAGCTCTAGATAATAGTATAGAATATACGGAATACCTAGTATAATATATAGTCGATTAGCCTACTTCCGGATATAATAGCTATTCTAGAGGTAGACAAATTCGAGGACTTAATTACGCTTAATAGTATATAGATTACAAGGAAGGCAATCCGATCCGCTAGTAGCTTAGTATCGTATAGTAACTCGCGTAGTAACTCGTAGAAATAGCCTCTCTAGCTATCTAGTATAGGTACTTACTAGCGCTACTATACCTTAATCCGCTAGTTTGTCTTACTCGTACTATATTTAAAGTAGTCCTCGAAGGCTAGCGGTTATTCCGGGTTACTACGAGTTGTAAGCCGAGTCTTATACTTACTATAAGCGTCCGTAGCTAGAATCGTCTCTACCCTACGGTCTAATCGGACAATCTATAGTATTATACTACGATTCCGGATCGTTATAAGGTATTAAGCTAGTATAGAGATAGCTATCCAGCTAGTAATACCTATATAGATCTAGACAATATAACGCGAGTAAATATTAATCGCTATATAGATCTATATCCCCTAATACTTAAATTAATAATAAGTATCTATTAATATTACGTAACTAGGGCTAGGTATAATAATCGCTCTATAGTACTCTCGCGCCCGCTCGTAGCGAACTCGCAATCCTTTAGGATTTAGTAAGGAAGCTATAGGATATAGGCGATCTCTACTAATAATATTATATTTAGACCTAATAGAGGTATATAGGTACCGTCGGCTAAAGGACTCTACTATAGACTTCTCGAGCTCTTCCTATAAGACCTCTATAATCTACTCTTTCGCTTCTATCTATCTATTTATTAATAACGCCTTCTTTAATCTAAGCTTTTAATATATCTATTAATATCTCCGCTAGCTAATTCTAAACCTATCCGCCTATAGTACTTAAACCGCCTCTTTATTAGTTAACCGTAGAACGTAGAAGGTATATACGATCCGGATCTTTAGTACCTCGATATCGTTAACTTAGTAATAGTAAGTATAGTAGCTATAGTTAATATTCTACTCTTTAAGCCTTCGTTTAAGTATATTAAGGGATATCTAATAACTAGTCTCCTATATAAGGTACTATACGATTGCTTCTCGTATAGTACCGCTATAGACTTAAGATATTATCTAAGCCTTCTATAGCGATAAATCGATACGTAGAGGTATTCTACGAGTTGATAGCGACTATAGTACGAGTCGTAGAAGGTTAAATATAAAGAATTAGGTAGTAATAGCGGTAAGAAGTGTAAGAAACCCCGCATTGAGCCTCCGGTATTATATTGGCCTCCCTACCTGCGTCATTGTCGTCGCTTTGTGGCCGCGACCTCCGTAACTTACATGTAGGCCGACTCTCAGGCGCATCACCACCAACAATTGCATTTCCGTCGCGTGAGACACCACTGCGAACATCTCCTCACATGGCGAGCGCATCAAGTCGGCGGCGCACGCGATAAACACGTATCACCATGGCGACCGAGTCGTCACTCAGCTCCAACATCTTTGCGACGACCTCAGCGGCAGCAATAGCCCTACTCGTACTCTTGCTGATCAGATACTACCTCCCGCTGCGAAGCACTCCTGCATACCTCCTCCTGCCCGTATTCTTGGCCTTATTCCTGCCGGCGAGTATCATCATACTAGTCCCTGTTGATCTGGCATCCGTGGAAAGGAATAGCGATGAGCACGCCCAAGGCTTCTGGCTGCCAGAAAGAGCGCTGTTGGTGACGTGGAGGATCACATACTGGTTGACGTTCATCTTAACTTGGTTCTTACTCCCCTTCCTGGGTGAATACTGCGATTCGGGCTATCGAGATGCCACGCACCGGTCAATCTACTCTCTACGAGCCAACTTCCGCTATCAACTGATCGTACTGGCGAGCGGCATCGCTGGACTGGTCTATTTCATCTGGGAAAATGGATTCCATGCGGAGAGCATCAAAGGTCTGGTGATGGCTTTGGCCTACGCTTGGGGCTTGATTCTGGGATTAGGATTGATGGGACACGGACTGGTTGCTTTGCCTCGCCGCTTGTTCAAGAACGCCAAAGTTAGCAATCGTCTGCGCTGGCTGCACTCGCAAGCGCCGAGAGTTAAGGACAAGCTTGACGACGCTTTAGACAAGTTAGAGCAGTTGGAACACACAGTTCTCCAGCTCAAGAGGCATAAAGGAGGAGCCAGTCGAGAGCAGCAGTCATGGATCGATGAGCTTGCGGAAACGTCTAGTCTCCCCGACACGAGACCTGGCATGGCCGCTGCTATACAAGCCACAAGTCCAAGCATACCTGCTGTCGTGACCGATCGTTATCTGGCAGATCTCACGCGTAAATTGAAGAGGGCACGACACCGCAAGGCAAGGTTTGTCGACGAGTGGGACCAGCTGGTGGAAAGAGCGTGGAAGCTGCAGACCATTCTCGATGCAGCGACCTCGAAGAAGCTGGACTTTGGCCGCAGCTCCGGAAGCACCTTGCTCGTAAACCGTCTGACATTTCTCACCCCATCAATGCGGTTCTATCTCCACATGAACATTATCCCGGCTACCCGCATTGCCGTTTCGGCAGTCCTTGGGATCATGTCCGTCTTCGTCGTATGGAGCGAACTGGTCAAGGCATTTGCGCCGTCGCTTTCCATCATCGGAATCACCGTGGTCCATGCTGGCAAAGTCAATTTTGGTGGTCAGATTATTGCTGCCGTATGGCTCCTGTACATGGACACTGCGGCGCTGTACGCAATAGCAGACGTCAAAGTATGGGGCAATCGTGCTCTGGTCAAGCGCCAGACCTATGCCGAGAGTGCCTGTTGGTACTCACTGCAGGTGGCCAAGCTTACAGTGCCGCTGTCTTACAACTTCATCACAATGATGCCCGACGAAGTCTTCAAAGACACAATGTTCTTCCAGTTCCTTGGGAAGCTCATTCAACTGACACCGCTGGGCCAAGGCTTTAGCGCATTCTTCCCGTGCTTCTTGCTCCTACCCGTTCTGGCTACACTGTTCAACTTGTATGGTAAGACGAAGAATGTGTTTGGCTTTGGAGTGCTCGAAGATGAGAGCGACGAAAATCCTTCCGGCTTCGGCACAGGCGGCTGGAGGGAGGGAAAGGCTCTCGTCGACCGGGAATTGCAATCCCGCGGAACCGATGGGACTCTAAGCCTCGATGATCGTGACTCTTCTCTTGACCTCGAACGTGGGCCTGATAGCAGACTTCTACCAGGTCGAAGTTTTGGACCGCCACGAGAAGACCGAGGACGACAGCCTGCGTTTCGAGACGATGGTGTCCGGGAAGCCAACAGACACTTCAATGCCATCACCAATCAAGAAGATCCCGAGGATGACAGCCCTAGGCACTTCTACCAAGATATTGGTGAACGCGTGAAGAACACTTTTGACACGGCAGGTGCACCCCATTGGATGAAGAATATTGGAAGCGCATTCAAGGGTCCCAAGTGGATGCAGAACGATCAGCGGGACGATAGCGGAGGGTCTGCAATATCGAGATGGTTTGGAGGCAGACCCGAAGATGGCAGACTTAGATTATAGAATAGCTTTGTTGAATTTAGCGCAGGAGTTGCATAGGTCAGGCTGAAATCAGCTTTTCGAACTCACTTGCTTGGATCATGATCGTTGGGAGAGAGTAGCTTTCTGAAATTCTATCCATGCAGATATCTGACAAAATGTGTACAAAACTCCAAGCCTACGCCTCGGCAAGCTTCAGCAATCCTTTAAGATCAATCGACTTGGGTCTCTCGATAGGCAGACCAAGTGCACGATCCCAGACCAGCTGCGCAAGTGGCCCCAAACCTCTGCTGACACCGAAAGTTGCCGTGTAGTATAGCGTATTGTGGAAGCCGTAGTGGTGGAAGAGGACTCCAGACGCGCTATCGACGTTAGGGAACGGGTTCTTGGTCTTGCCGTGTTCTGAGAGCACGCCTGGTGCGATCTCGCTGTTCTTCTTGACGAGCTGGAAGACAGGGTTCTCGGCAATCTCCTTGCGAGAAGAGGCGAAATCCATCAGAGCCTCGAATCGTGGATCTGGCTTGCGAAGCACGGCGTGGCCGTAACCTGGCACCACACGGCCAGACTTGAGCGTTGACCAGAGGTAGTCGGTTACATCTTTGTCGCTGAAGTTGGTGCCAATGTGGTCCTTCATTTGGAGGATCCACCGCAGAACTTCTTGTGCTGCCAGACCATGTAGTGGACCAGCGAGACCTTGAAGACCGGCGGAGTAGGCGAGGTACGGATCCGAAAGCGCAGATCCAACCAAATGTGTTGTGTGTGCAGAGACGTTACCACCTTCGTGGTCACCGTGAAGTGCGAGGTAGAGGCGCAGCAAGTCGTGGAAATTCTCGTTCTCCTTTCCGCCCTTGCCGAGCATGGCAGCGAAGTTCTGCGACCAGTCGTGGTTCACGTCGACTTCTCCTGGAAGGGCACCACCGCCGCAGTATGCATTCTGGTGGATCTTGGCTGCCACAGTTGGGAGCTTGGCGAGCAGGTTGATACAGTCGTCAAATGTCGGCTCCCAATAGTCGGCTTTGTTGAGGCCTTGTTCGTATGCTCGTGCGAACTTGGATTCGTACTGCAAAGCAGAGACTGCGCAGGCAAATTGGGTCATTGGATGCAAGTCCTTCGGAAAGTCGTCGAGCATCTTATTAACGAATGCTGGAAGCTGTGCCTTCTCTGCCAACTCTTTGCTGAAGGCCCTGGTCTGGTTGGTGCTTGGTACTTGTCCGGTGAGAAGCAGCCAGAACATTGCCTCGGGAAGCATCTCCGTGCCAGTGTTTCCCTTGGGCAGCTCCTTCTGGCAGTCCTTGATCGACTTGCCGTGGAATCGAATGCCCTCATTGGCATCCAGCACAGACCCCTCCCATACCATTGCCTTGAGACCTCGCATGCCTCCGAGCGTGTTCTCAATCTTGACCTCTCCGATCGTCTTCGATGAGTGCGCCTTGACCTTCTTCAGTAGCTCTCTCTTCTCGGGGATGACAGCCTTGAGGGTCTCTTTGAGATCTGGCTCGGCTGTTGCATAGCTGCGAGAGGCATTGCAGACGATGTTGACGTTTTGTGGAAGCTGCGTGGACCCAGACCAGTCAGGCTCAAGTATTCTGGGAAGTGCTGGACGGACTGCCTACCTTGGAAGCTCTGAGAGCTCGTGTAGCAGACCTTGCAGACAGTGCCATGGTTGCTGTGAGTGTGTGCTGTGTGAGGCCTCAAGGCTGGGCTGGGAGCAGAGGCAAGATGGTAGAAAATGTGCTGTTTGCCGAACTCGCCTGCTTGTTCGGACTGGGCGCCTACGAGTTCCGAGCTACAATTTTTTGGGGAGCAGGCAGGCCGGTCGGGTGAAGCCTGATGCGGTGCGGGTACAGCTGCAATGCGAAGCGGATAGCCTCGGCAAAGCGGGACGGCTAACACGGACGTCACCGCGTACATAAGCGAGATGGACGACAACCTAATAGTTGCTGACTTATTTTAGGTTGAGTATACCTAGGGGTCGGATATTCTATTCCTATAGGTTTCTACTATTCCTATATAGAATATCTAACTCGTATACCTTAGTATCCGGCTAGAAGTATAGAAATAGGATATTAATATAGTATATAGGCCTATAGTCGCGGCTTACTATATTTAAACGAGTTTAGGTTTATAAAGTCGGAATAGCCTATATCTACTTAAAATCGAGGATTTAACTACTATAATTAGTAATAGCTAAGAAGACTATACTATAGTCGCGTATTATATATATAGACCTTTAATATATATATATATATATATATATATATATATATATATATATATCTTAACTAAATACTATCTCCTTTTCTTATATAGCTAGTAAAGTCGCTATAGATAACCCTATTATTCTCGCTCTTATTAGTAGTATAGTCGCTAGAGCTACGCCTACTATCTTAATAGCTTTCTAGGACTTATTATATTCTCGAAGTAGTCGGAAACGATAGTATAGGCCTATAGGCGTAGTTTAAACGCTAATAGAGCCCTCGAAGAGTAGGAGAGAGGTATTTTAGTAGCCTAGTCGTCTAGAAGACTATTATTATATAGTAACTAGTCTATAATAGTATTAGAGAGTATATAAAAGGCATATAGCTAGCTAAGTAAAGCTAGGGTCTTAGTGCCTTAGCTAGGGCCTAGCGCTTAGCGTTAGCCTAGCTTCCTAACCTTCCTCTTCCTCCTTTATAGATTTTATTAAATAATATACGCTTTTAACTATACTATCTATCTACTTACCTAACCTATATTATATAGCATTCGATCTACCTTTTAAGGGCTATAGCTAGACAGTTAATTAATTTAGTAATACGGCTTAAAGTTTATACTAAAATAAGCCTCCTACTAAGATAAGACCTATACGCTAAGAAACTACTAATTTAACCGCGCTAATTACTAATACTAACCTAGGCCTTCTATACGGCCTATTCGACTAATTTAATCGTACTAATTATAAATATACTATTCCGCTATATCCGCGCTACTAGAAGACCTATTATCGACTAAATAATACGTATCGGCAAAATAAATAACTATAATAATACTATAAGTAAGTGCTATATTATAGGCTAACGAGATAGTTATCTAATATTCGGACTGCCTAACCTCGGGCCCCTATATAAGAACCTAAGCAAGTAAAGTCTCCTATCCTGCCTTAGTAAGCCTATATAACAATTATATAATGTTATTACGTATAATACAATGCTGCCCCGCTAGCGCGAAGCCTACTTAGTATATACGCGGGAAAGCTCGGTCGCTCGTACGGATATACTTAGTAGCCGGCTTAGTAGATATACTATCTGTACGGAGCTTAGTTAATAGTAATCGCTCTGCCCTATTCTTAAAAAGGTACGGTTTAGTTCTACTATCTACTACTACGATTAGTAGAGGGTGTTCTATACGTTACTATATACCTATTTTCTTATAGTTCTAAACGGTCTACCCTTCGTAGCGGCCTATAGAACCCCGAAAGATAAACGTAAGCGATCCGAATACGCTAGGCGCGGAAACCGCGTAAAATAATATACTAGGAGCGCCGGTAGTATTAGAAAACGACGCCGCGATATAATAATACGAGGCTAAATATTAGGTACGCCGAGAAGCGACCTACCTATAACTCGAACGATTCCTAGCTAAGTAAGAAGTGCTTAGGCTAGAAGTATAGGCTTAAGAAGCTAAGCGAGAAAATATACGTCTTTATACCCTTAGGAATATAGGCGATATATAGGCTCTAAGTAGCGGTACCGCTAGCGGAGGTCCTATAATAACCCCTCCCTCGGGCGACGATAACGATAGCAAAAACAAGGTAGAATTAGCGGACGAGTCGATTTAGAGGCCTAAATCCTAGAGAGCTAAATCCCTCTTATATCGACTACCTCTTTCTAGAAGTACGCTAAGCGTAGCTACTATACCTAGTATAAGCTACGTAGTCGCTAGTCTTACGGCTATTAAGCCTCGCCTAAAAGAACCTAAACCCTTTAAAGGCGATACGATTAAGGAATCGAGGCGATTTCTTCGAGAACTTTCTATTACTTTTACGCTATCCGGAGCTACCTACTATACAGACGAAAGCAAGGTACTTTACAGCATTATATACCTCGTAGGCGATACGTAGGAGCGGTAGTATAACGAAAACAGCCTTAAGGACCTATAGAATTATACCTACTAGGACTTTAAAACCTTCTATCGAGACTACGTCGGGGACCCTATAAACCGTATACTTAACGTAACCCTCGAGTATAAGGCAGCCCGTTAGCGTAAGGGATAGTTAGTCTAAAGCTTTGCCCTTAAGCTCGTAGTGCTCGAAGATTGGCTTAGCGACTATAGCGAGGAGTATAGGATCCGCTATCTCCTTATTAAACTCTAGCTAGCGATTCGTAGCGCGATTATTAAATACTATACGGTACTAACGACGCGTTACGAACTCGTAGAGCTTGCGTATTATAGCAGGCACGGAACGCCGGGCCTATATATACTTCTATAGGACTATAGATACCTTACGAATACTATACTATTATAGACCTACTAATCGTCCCTCGCGTAATAATTAGTAGCTTCGCTTTAGTTAGATCTAGATCCGTTTAAATAATACCCGAGTACTAGACGAACGGGCACCTTAAAAAAAGCAAAAAACCCTACCGCTACCGCCTAACGCGACCGCGAGGTCCCGTACTAGCGGTACCGACCTACCTACCTAACTAGACCCCGTAGTAGTTCGGGTTGGTTTGGTTTAGTTTGCTAAGCCGAAGATCTAGTTTAGTTTAGGTTAGTTTGCTAAGTAACTATAGGATTAGCTAGTTTAAACTATAGAATTTGTCGGTTTCTAAGAAGTATAAGAATAGCTACGTATAAGGAAATAGGTATATAGCAACGTATAGAACACCCTCTACTAATCGCCGTAGTAGAAAGTAGAACTAAACCGTGCCTTTCTCAGAATAGGGCAGAGTGTTTACTATTAACTAGGCTACGTACGAATAGTATATATACCGAGCCAGTAACCGAGTATGTCCGTACGAGCGACCGAGCTTTTCCGCGCATACGCTAAGCAGGCTTTACGCTAGCGAGACAGTACCGTAGTATACGTAATAACATTACATAATTGTTATATAGGCTTGCTAAGGCATAATAGGAGACTTTACTTGCTTAGGTTCTTATAATTATCTCCTTCCCCCGGTATAGCTGTCCTAGCTATAGGGCAATATAGTAAATTATACTATTTCTTACACTCTACGCTGTACTTACGCGTCTTATACGCACCTATCGCTAGGCTATAGTTGCTAGGCACGTTATAATTTGCCTCGTAGTTGCTTGTTTGTTTGTAGATTTAAAGCGCGGCTGCTTCTAGCACTAACTAGAGGTTGCCTAAATTTCTAAGAACGCGGTAGCTACGCGAGAACGTAAGCTATCCGAAAGCGAGGCGAGTATTTAAAGCATTCGAAGCCCGCTTAAAAACTTCTTCTTTTTCTAAGCGCTCCGAATACCCCCCGCCTACTCCCTACCTACTTATATCTTGCGCCCCCTTAGCATTACTTAAAGATTTTTCTTTTTTAAACATCTATCTAAAAAAAAATTACTAGTATGTCTACTCCTTCGCGTACCTCGGGCAAGCGCGCCGTAGGCGCTCCGCCCTCGATACCTACTACGCCTACCTAGTGCCCCCTAAAAGTCCTAGAGGGCTATACCCGTTGCTTTAAGCATATAACGGCTAACGGTACGTGTTCTCGCTACTTGCTACGCGCTTACGCTTCGCAACTAACTCGCTTTAGTAGACCTAACTAAGGTTTGTATAGGTAGTAATATAGACCCTGCTACTAAGCGTAACTGCGATCGCTACTGCGGTAGCTATTATACCTACACTCCGCTTACGGCCCGCTTACTAGTATCGCTGCTAGCGCGCATTCGCGCCGCACGCTCTACGCGCGACCTATACGACCTAGACGGCTACGACTCTATCGAGGAGTCTAACGAGGCCTTAGAGGCACTCTAGGCCGAGCTAGACTCTATAGTCGTACGTATATTCCTTATACGCTCCGCTTACGCTTCGCATACTAACCTCGACGTTAGTTATCCTATCTACGCTATACGTCTTTTATACTAACAAGAATAAGGTAACCCCCGGCGGCAAAGCCCTAGCCTATAAGGGGGCCGCTAGCGGGTCCCTTACGGACGTTAACCTACTCGGTGCCCTCGAGCATATCGGCACTAACCTAGCTAGTTTAGTAGAGATTAGTCGTTAGGTATAGTTTTTCCTATAGCCTCGTTTCGCTTACGCTTCGTATACTAACCGCACTAGAACCTCGCTTAGCGCGTCGGCACTAAGGCCGTCGCCGCTATCGATACCGCTATAGGTATTAAAGAGGAGGAGGAGGCTAAGGATTCTAAGGATAAGTAGGGTAGGCGGTCCGCCGTCGCCGCGCCTACGCGGCGCCTTCTTTATATATACTAGGCTAATAGGCCTTTTTTAGTAGCGAAACGAGTACGTGTCTACTATTTTTTCTTAAGTTTCATTTTCTTTTGTTTTAATTACTGCCTACGCTTACGCTTCGCTTAAGCTTCGAACTCGTCTAACGCTATAGAATCTTTAATATAAACAGCTAGCTCCTAAGTGTTATATTCTTTAGGCTAACCTCGCTACTTAATAAGGTAGTACGCCTTCCGCTTCTTTATCTTCTTTGCTACGATTGTTTCTACCTACTACTCGTTACCTTTAGCGATAGGTATGCTTATCTTATGCTCCTCGCTATCGCGCCTATACTAAGGCTCGAGGAGGGAAACATAGAAAACATTATAGATCTTCGTGCTTAACGGTAGTGCTAGGCGGTACGCCTGCGCTCTAACTGCGTTAATAATACGGAAAGGCCCTATATACTTCGGGCTAAGTTTCTTCTTTAGGACATCTAAGCTAATATTCTTTGTTAATAGTAAGACTAGGTCGCCTATACTATATATCTTAGCAGTATAGTATACATTGTATTGCTTAGCCTAGTATTCTGCTGCTTTCTACTAGCGTTCCGCAAGCGTTTTATACGCTTTCCGTAGTCGCTCCGCAGCGTCGATAGCTACTAGTGCCCTTCCCTTAGTTAGCTCGTCCCGAGCTAGTAGCTTATTTGCGCTCGGCATTAAATTAGGGTTGAAGCCGTAGAGCATCTTAAAGGGGCTTATACGCAACGTAGGATAAACGCTGTTATTGTAGGCAAACTCCGCCTAAGGCAACAATTCAGCCTAATTATCCTAGTTCTCGGAGCAATAGTATCGTAGGTATTACTCGAGGGTCTGGTTCGCGCGTTCGGTTTGCCCGTTAGTCTAAGGATAGAAGGCTATACTAAGCCTGCGCTTTATATGCGCTTTGAAGCAGAAGTCGCTCTAAAACTAGCTAGTAAAAAGCGATCTACGATCGCTAATAATGCCTAATAGCACTCTAAAACGCCTAATTACCTCCCTTTAAAGGATATCCGCGAGTTCTACTACTATACACTTCTTCGTCGTTAGGATAAAGAGGCTTATCTTCGTATAGCGGTCGACTATTACGAGGATCGTAGTATATACGTAGGCACCGAGCTTGCTTAGCGGGAGATCGGTAATAAAGTCTATCGTTAATTCTTGCTATAGTCGGGTTAGTATAGGCAGCGTAGCGAGCTCGCTATATAGGCGATAGCGCTTCGCCTTCGACCGTTAACAAATTCTATAGGTGCGGATATAGGCCGTAATGTCCTCGGCTATCTTCGGCTAGAAGTACTTTTAGCGTATTAGGTCTATAGTCTTAGCTATACTAAAGTGTCTAGCTAAAGGGTCGTCGTAGTATATACGTATTAGCTGCGTACGCAATGCGTAGTCCTTAGGGACATATAGCGTATCGCCGTAGTAAATAAGGTTACCCCGACGAGAATAGCTAGGCGGGAGGTTAGAACTACTTAACGAGGCTAAGCTACCCGACGGTAAGCTTGTCTCGTATAAGCCTCCTCCTCTCGCTTGCTCTAACTATTACAGAGTACGTACGAAACTAAGGATTATATTAGGCGTCTCGTAGTAGGGCCCGTTATTCCTAACGATAGTAGCCGCTACTCTTACGGGACTACTAATAAAACTCTTGCGTTCCGCTAGCGCTATACTAGCGTCTCGCATCCCTATATATATAATAGAGATGCGTTTTATAATCGGCTCGATATCCTCGGGCAGATTCGACTATAGAGCTAGTTTCGACTACAATATAGGAAGAAGGTTGTTTACCGCCTACGACTCGCTCTCGTAGTCGCTACGTCGTAAAGGCGTATCGGCTAGGTTTCGCTTACTAGCCCGATGTTTAATAGTAAAGTTAAAAGGTATAAGGAAGGTTGCCTATCTTGCCTACCTTCCGACGAGCTGCTTTATCTTTATAAAGCCTTTAAGATTAGCGTAGTCGATAACTACGCGGGTCGTATACTAAGCGCCGTCGAGGTACGGGCGCTAATGCTTAAAGGACTCGATAACCGCTAGGAGCTCCTAGTTATAGGTCTTATAATTTGTCTCGGCTAGGACTATTTTTCGTAACTAGAAGGTAATAGGGTGCCAATTCCTATCTTCGCTCTATTGTAATATAATTCCTGCTAAGGCGAACGTAGAGGCATCGGTTTCGATACGTAGGGGCTTCGTAGGATTATAGTATCGCAACATCGAGGCCGAGCTAAAGGCAGCCTTTAGCTAGCGGAACGCTTACTCCTCGCTTTCGCTCTACGGGACCTACCCTAGCTTTCGGCTATTTACGGCTCCTTTCGATAGGGCGGTTAGCGGTATAACGATTCGGGAGTAATTTAGAATAAACCTCCGATAGAAGTTGCAGAATCTAAGGAAGGATTAAACCTCCTTTAGCGTTAATAGGCAAGGCTACTCGGTAATAGCGTTTACCCTACGCTAATCTATCGATACGCCTTCGGTACTAACGATAAACCCGAGGAATTCGACTTCTTTCTTCTAGAAGGAACATTTCTTTCTGTTCGTATATAAGGCGAACTTCCGGAGCCGCGTAAGGATAGCGCGTACGTCTCGCACGTAGTCCTCTCGCGTTTTGCTATAGATAAGAATGTCGTTAAGGTAGACGATATAGCAAATATTAACAAGGCTAGCTAATGCCCTGTTAATATATCCTTAGAACGTAGCAGGGGCATTAGTAAGCCTAAAAGGTATTACCTTATACTCGAAGTGCCCGTACCGCGTACGGAACGTAGTCTTCTACTCGTCGCCTCGCTTAATACGGATACGGTAATATACATCCTAAAGGTCTAAGGACGTGTACTATTCGGCGTCCTTAAGCCTATTAAGCGTTTCGCTAATAAGAGGTAGGGGGTAACGATTTTTGATAGTAATCTCGTTTAGCCCCCTATAATCGACGTAGAGTCTTAGACTACTATCCTTCTTTAGTACGAACAGGATCGGCGTACCCGCCTCGCTTATACTAAGCTAGATCTAATCGTTGTCTAAGGCTAAGCTTAGGTAATTACGAAGGTCGCTAAGCTCTCTTCCTAAAGAATAGTAGAGAGGTTTATATAGCGGCTTCGTTCCGGGGATTAGGTTAATCGTATACTCTACGTCTTCGGGGAGCTTGCGTCTCGCTTCGGGCGTTATTATAAAGACGTCTTCGAAGTCTTTGAATTCTTCTAGTAAGGAGGAACCTTTAGCGATTTCGCGGAGCTAGCGAACGCTAATCGCATATACGTATAGGGCGTTACGTATATCCTTCTAGAATTCCTATAGTTCCCGTACGCGTATCGAACGCGCTACGGCTTCGTTCCTATAGGTCTAGGCATCCGTCGAGCTATCGACGATTACCTTTTAATCGCGCCTCTAAGGCCTGCTAAGAATAATATTAGGGAGGGGCATTTCGAAAGCGTAGAACACTCCGGTAGTAATGCGTTCTTAGCCTATAGAGTCGGCGATCCGCAAGCGTAGATAATGCGCTCCGTAGTAGTATCCTCGGTCGCCCTAGAAACTATCGGCGCTAGGTAGTACGGCATTAATAATCCGCTAAGGCTAGTATCGTAGAACGAATTCTTAAGATACTATATTAATATTAGCAGTATTATCTAATAAGCATTCGACGGATACTTTCCCTTCTTACGTAACGATTGCTCCGCGTACGCGTCCCGTAGGTACTACTACTACTAAGCTACTTAGTTGAGATTCCGTACCTATCCCTAGCTCTTAGGAGGTGCTTTGTCTTTTCCTTTAGCCTTCGAGTCGTTCTTCTTCTCTTTAGCGTTAGCGGCTACCTTACGTACTATAGGGTTATCGTCTTTCTAGAGATAGCGGTTCGGGTACGCGTTCTTATAATAGCCTTTCTAGCGATAGCTATAACATTCGACCTTGCTAATATCGTACCCGCCTTACGAGTTATCGTTCTTCGAATGCTTCCCGCCTACGCCGCGGTCGCGATTTGACTACTGCTTACGGGCCTAACTATTAGATCGACGCTTCTTGCCTTTGCTACCTCCGGTTTTATCGTAGTTACGATCCTTGCGTTTGCTAGACGGCTTATTAGGGGTCTCGATACGCGTCGCAAGCTCTACGAGTTCGTAACGCGTCGTTAGCACCGTATAGTATTTAATAATCGCGCTGCGAATCGCCGGCTAGAGTTTAACGAGGAGATAGCGGATCCTATACTCCTCGCTATAGTCGCTAAGTTAATCTTCGAGTACTACGAGCTTAAGGGCAAAGCTTTAGACTAACTATCCCTTACGCTAACGGGCCGCCTTATACTCGAGGGTTACGTCTAGTATACGGTTTATAGGGTCCCCGACGTAGTCCCGATAGAAGGTTTTAAAGTCCTAGTAGGTATAATTCTATAGGTCCTTAAGGCTGTTTTTATTATACTATCGCTCCTACGTATCGCCTACGAGGTATATAATACTATAAAGCACCTTGCTTTCGTCTATATAATAGGTAGCTCCGGATAGTGCAAAGGTAATAGAAAGTTCTCGAAGGAATCGCCTCGACTCCTTAATCGTATCGCCTTTAAAGGGCTTAGGTTCCTTTAGGCGAGGCTTAATAGCCGTAAGACTAGCGACTACGTAGCTTATACTAGGTATAGGGGCTACGCTTAGCGCACTTCTAGAAAGAGGTAGTCGATACGAGACAGATTTAGCTCTCTAAGATTCAGGCCTCTAAATCGACTCGTTAGCTAATTCTTCCTCGTCCTTATCGTCTTCGTCGCCTAGGGGTAGGGTTATCGTAGGACTCTCGCCGGCGGTACCGCTACTCGGAGCTAGCGCATCGCCTACGTCCTTAAGGGCACGAAGACGCGTATTCTCTCGCTTAGCTTCTTAAGCCTATACTTCTAGCCTAAGCACTTCTTACTTAGCTAGAAATCGTTCGAGCCGTAAGCGGGTCGCTTCTCGGCGCGCCTAGTATTCGGCTTCGTATTGTTGTATCGCCGCGTCGTTTTCTAATACTATAGGCGCTCCTAATGCATTATTCTACGCGTTTCCCGCGCCCGGCGCGTTCGGATCGCTTGCGTTTATCTTTCGGGGTTCTATAGGCCGCTACGAAGGGTAGACGGTTTAGAACTGTAAGGAAATAGGTATATAGCAACGTATAGAATACCCTCTACTAATCGCCGTAGTAGAAAGTAGAACTAAACCGTGCCTTTCTTAGAACAGGGCAGAGTATTTACTATTAACTAGGCTACGTACGGATAGTATATATGCCGAGCCGGCAACCGAGTATGTCCGTACGAGCGACCGAGCTTTTCCGCGTATACGCTAAGCAGGCTTTGCGCTAGCGAGACAGTACCGCAGTGCACGTAATAATATTACATGATTGTCACATAGGCTTGCTAAGGCATAATAGGAGACTTCACTTGCTTAGGTTCTTACACTACGTAACTCGAAGCAAGCCCTTTATAAGATACGAGAGTGTAGCCGGTAGCGTAGCCGGCATTTTTCAGTTATAGGAAGGTACTTATATAACCCTAAATCTATAGACAATTAGCTAAGGGCACTAACCAATTAAAAGCATATATATATATACAAGCTATTATAGTTTAGTTTAGAAACTGTACTTATTAGGTATAAATTTCATCCTTTCGCTCGCTATTTAATTCCCTAACTGCTCGGTAGAATATTATTATCTAGATCTAGGTAGAACTTATCGATTTCCCTCGAAGCTCTCCTTAAGAAGTTCTAGCACTTTCCTACTAAACTATACTCTAATATTAAGTACTAGGATAGCTCCTCCCTCGATATCGGCATAGTATACGAAACAGCTATAAGGCAGCTCTATAGGGCGTTCTACTAGTTACTCGCTATACTATAGCCGAATACTAGTTCGTTCCTTAGAACTCTAGGTTATTTAGTAGATATTAAGGATAGGGTAGGCAGTAACTTAGTATTATATAAGGAAGTAGAGGCTGCTATAGAGGAGTCCTTTAACCTATAGAAGATAGTAAAAGATATAGAGGCAGCTATAGGTCTAGGTACCTAGTTGAATTTCTAGTAGGTAGAGTATAAGGATATTTAGAGGGAGTATTAGGTAGAGTTGCGAAAGCAGGTGTATAATATAGTCTAGAGAACAGGGATAATGCCTATAACTATAAGTATTAGGTTCTTTAATCTTCCTCCTTTTTTCCTTATTTTCTTTTTATAAAAATCTAAACTAATACAAATTAACTAGAATATCTATCTTCTTTTAGTTCTTTATAAGACCTAGTAGCGTAGCCGGCAGCGTAGCCGGCAGCGTAGCCGGCCTTTTTACTCCTTAGAACTAATAGGATTTTCGAAGACTTCTATTCCGTACGGCTAATAAAGTATACTATACTATATATATATATGCTTAGAGAGTATTTAGAGCGCGGTATGTAGCGCCGTATAATAGCGGCTTATTTCGTATATAGAAAGGCTTATAGACGATACTGTAAACATCCTTCCTACTAGTATATCTATCCTATCTAGCACTATCTCGAATATAGATATTCTAGCCTTTTAGAATCTAATCGAGTACTTTGAAATCCTTGTCTATAATCGTTATACGCTTCGCGTAGATAGCTATAAGGTTAACCGCTAAAATAGTATTAGTATAGTCCGAAAAGAGGTAGAAGAGAAATATATATTCGAAGATACGAACTAGGTAGGCTTCTATAGCCTCTTAAAGGGCGCCTATCGCGGAGGCTTAGAAGCGAAGGTCCGTTCTATAATCCTAGGCAATTTCGCGAATAAGTCGTTAGAAAGGAGCTTTACGGATTAGGAGCTTAGAACTCTTCTAATACTGCCGAATCTTACGGAGGGCTACGGCTAAAGAAGGATTAGTAAAAAGATAGTAAGAATACCGGCTACGCTACCGGCTACGCTGCCGGCTACGCTGCTAGCTATAAATAGGACTTACTTCTTAGGCGCTATCGACGCTTCGTACGATTGCTACTAGTAGTAGAAGCGCTAGTTGTCGTCTTACGTAGAGCCTTACCCGCCGTTGCACTTCTACCCAACATCCTAGGCATTATAGCCTCGTCTGACTATAGCACCTTGCTAGAGATTCTATAGAGCTCGCTAGATCAGATCTAGGAAGCCCCGCCGTAGACGGAGCCTTACTCGCGACGCCCTTTCTAGTACCGGAGCTAGCGGTAGTAGTAGCAGCTCTCTTACGTTAATATACTATACTCGTTCTACTATTTCCGGTCTTATTACGACCTATAGAAGTAGCAGGTCCCTTCTTACGAGGCGTCGTAACTTAGTTAAGTAGACTCGCTATTATAAAAGTCGTCGAATTAAGGAAAAAAGTACGTTACGAAGGTATACGAAGGCGCGCGCGGAGCGAGGGCATTACGGAGATAGCAGATATAGAGCGTAGAGGTATAGGTATCGATACGAAGGTTAAATATAGCGAGAGAGGCAGTATCGCGGTATCGCTAGGCAATAGAGTAAGCTTCGCGTAAGCGTATATTATAGTAACGTTAGAGCAAGGAAAGAAGGTAGGTACGGCTAAAAAAGGCAGGTACGGCTAAAAAAGGCAGGTACGGCAGACTTTGAAATATAGCCGGTATATATAGCCGGTATAGTAATAGGCGAAAGCCTCCTTTTAATAAATAGCCGGCGTAATAATAGTATCCTACTATAGTATAGATATTCTTTAGTAATGCCTTTACTAGCTATAGTAATCTTATAAGTAACCTAGGCCTATTGCTAGTAAATATAAGAAATATTAGGTAGGCTATACCAAATAAGCTAGTTATTTAGTAGGAAAAGGCCCACTACCGTCTCTATATGCCGGCTACGAGTGCCGGCTATCGCTCTAAATTTAACTCCGCCCTATCTTAGAGGCTAAGGTACCGAGCGGAAACCCTATAGCTTATATTTACTCGGTTATCGCGGAGCGCTTATAGGTAAGGTATTAGAAAAGAGTATAAAAAGCACAAGAAGAGTATCCTAGGATATAGGTCGTAAGTAAATAAGAGTAGCACGCCTAGTTATTTATATAGTACGTTACTCTATACGACTAAGAGCCTATATTATCTTATACTTCGCTTATAAGACCTCGACTCTACTAGTATACTATCGATCTCCTCCTCGGTCGCTAATACGCTATCTTAATTCTTCTTCGAGTTACCGGACTTAGTACGTATCTATAGCTATATAATAGCGCTACGTATTATAGAGAATTTCTCGTTAAAGTTTCTCTCTCGTAGGCTTACTATCTACCTCGTAGTATAGAGGATTAAAGTGCTAATACTAAAGAATCTCCTTATAGTTAGGATACTAGGGCTCCTTAGGACCTTTATATTTTAGGTCTAAATAGAGACGTATTATAAACGTTCTATCGCCCTTTCGTAGGCTTGCCACCTGCCTCGTAGCATAGAGGATTAAAGTACTAATACTAAAGAATCTCCTTATAGTTAGGATACTAGGGCTCCTTAGGACCTTTATATTTTAGGTCTAAATAGAGACGTATTATAAACGTTCTATCGCCCTTTCGCTTACTACCCGCTAGGTCGCGATATACGAAGAAACTAATCTAAATATAGCTCGTCTCTATAATAGCCGGGTAAATATAGAGCGCTAGGTTTCTACTTCGTACCTTAGATTTAGGGACGGCGCGGAGATAAAATTAGAAATATAGCCGGTACCTATAGCCGGTAAAAGGATACGAAAATAGGCCTCCTCCTAGGTTAATCTAACGACTAAATATAATTTCTAACTAATCCGCTATAAACCGACGCCGAATTTTAGCTAGAAGCTATATATCTTTATTTTAAAGAGTAACCCGCTTCGTATAGATAGTAAGGAGGTTTAAAAACTTAAGCTCGGTTACGAGAAATACCTCCGTAGCTTCCTAAAGAGTACTAATCGCTTTAGCCGTAAATCGTATACTAGACCGAAAATCTAATATAATTTCTCGGACGAGTCGCTAGAAGGGAGTCTTAGGGATTAAAAGCTCGGTCCCTCTTTTATTTTAGAAAAGCCGGATCTAGCGAAGGGTAATAGTACCTAGTTTAAAGCGCCGCTTCTTTATCGTCTAATCCTGCCTTATTCCCTTTCTTTTAATAGAAAGATAACTTTTCTTCGCGATAGTCTTCGTCCGCCTACTCTTTTTAGCCTTCTCCTATCTACTTATAGCCTTCTTGTTTTTCGGTACTATTTTCTAAGGAACCCCCTTCCTTCGTATATACTATAGAGAGCCTTACTCTTCCGATATCTCGTTCTCGCTATAGTCTCCTTATACTTAGCTTACTTTACCCTTACCCTTTAGCCTCTAAAGATATTTATCTACGCGTTTAGGCAACGAGGGTATATCGGTAGGACCTAGAAAATTAATAAGTATATAATCGTAAGGAAATATTAATGCTTCTTACCTTCTAGAACAAATAGTCTTCTATTAAACCGCCTTAGTAGGTTATCGTTAGATTCGAATAAAGGATAGTAGCTTAAAGAAGGGGAGGTAGCCGGCTTAGGAAGGCCCGAAGAGCCGAATCCTTAAGGTATATTTATCTTTAAGAATATAGGGAAAGAGAAGAAGGAGAGGAAGAGCGAATAGAGAATTAGAAATAGTCCGTATATAAGCGGGGTAGGTTGCTATAGCAACTAGTCTGTTTAGGTCCTAGGAATTCGAAACACATTTCGAATATATACCGGCTATATACGCCGGCTATATTACCTTATACGTAAACGCTTCGTCTCCTTAAAGCTACTCTAAGCCTATATATATTTCCGCTTCTCGACCCGGTATCGCCTTCTACCTCCGCCCTCTTTCTCTTTATTATCGCTAATTAGGGTTTCGCTTAGACTAAATTTCGTATTCTCTTTACGCTTCTAGGTTTCTTCGATCTTAAGGTTTTCTAATTCCTCGATTAACTCCTTTAGTATAATCTTTAGTAACCTACCTTAGCGACTCTAGTAGAAGAGATAGTATCGGAATACTATAATAGATTTGAAGGTAGTAGGCGAGTATATTCGATTAAAGCGGCCCTAGTAACGAGCGATACTAAAAGACCTTTTATAGCCTATACCTATACTCGGGATAGCGAGGACGTCCCGAGCGACCGACGCTATCGTTAGAAACTTAGGCTCTAACCGCTACTATATAGCGAGAATATCGTCTCCGAATTCGTCTAGAAGACCGGTAAGATCTAGAGATTATTAGCCCTCTTTCTAAGCCTACGGGTTTATACTTACTCGCGCGCCGATAGAGATCGAACTCTTCTTTATTCCTTTTAGTAGTTGCTTCCTTTTCTACCTCTACTTCCTATCTACGAAATAGGTATAATATCGGAGCCTTCTAAACCTTCTTTTTCTTTATAAGAGCTATATTTAGACTAGTTTCTTTCCGACGCTCGTAGAATATCTTTTCTAGAATAGTCTAGTAATACTTCGGCTATACCTCGTCCGCCTTCTATTCCGGCCTCTACTAGTATATATCCTTTTCTACCGGGTTAAGTAAGTACGTAACGCTATAGATATCCCCGAACGACTTAAAGATAGTACTATAATATTTATATAACTTAGTATAGGAGCTGTCTATAGCTTTCGTTATAGCTACTTTCTAGGGAACGCTCTTTTTAGCTAGCTTAGCTATAGTTTCCTCGAGCTCGTTAAAGAGCTAGTTATAGTATATAAAGATAAGGTAGATCGTCGGTCCTCGGGTTCTTCTAATCGTAGTAGTAACCTTCGCGTAATGCTTACTAATATCGACGAGATACTCTGCTTAGCGCTATTCGGCGGCGGTAAGGCCGAGCTACTTAATACCTTCGGAACTCTAATAGATCTCGAGATCGGTACGTAAAGTATATCCCTTCGTAACTATATAAAAAGTCGAATCGAACCGGGTCTTAACGTCTTAGGTAAAACGGAGTAAGCGCTAAGGAGGCCGCTTTTACTATCGCTTATTCTATACGATATTCTAGGTATCGGTTTTAGGGCGCTCGATTAGGTTCTTTTAAATAGCCTCGAATCGGTTATATCTCTATAAGCTCGAGTTCGTATATATTACTAGATAACGAAGCTAGAGAAAAAGAGTTAGAACTATACTAGGTTGCCGGCTATAGATACCGGCTACGGACAAAAGTTATATCTTATATAAAACGAGAGCGAGGCTCTCTACTTTATTCTATCTTATTACTATAACGAGTTTCTCGACTTTTGACTTTACCTTATCCTTATCTAGGATCTTCTATTAGTCGTCGTTTAATAGTGCAATTTTAAGCGTCTTAAAGAGGGCTCGGATCGCGATTTAAACTATATAAGCGAAGTAGGGAAACTTCTATAGGGATATAACTAGTAACGACGTCGGCTCCGATTTAATAGGGCTAGGGCTATTACTAGGCTCTTCTTTATCGTTATCGTCGTACGTATTATCGTACGTATCCGGAATCGTAGCGAGCTTAATATTCGGAAGATTAAGCTAGATTATAGACCTTATAATCTCCTCTACGTACTCGACCCTATCGATACAATTAGTAATTTTGAAGATATATACGAGTAAATTATATATATAATGCCTTATATAATATTCGATTATTACTAGCGTTATCCGTAGTAATTGAGATTAGTTTCGTTATTACGCTAACCCTATCTATTACTATATAGATAAGCTTCGCTATATCCTTACTAGTATAGGAACCTAGAATTTTAAGGAATCCGATTATAAGTTCCTAGAGTTTCTAATCCGAATTAATAAAGTATAGTATAATCGAGAGGAAGGAGGCTCTTATAGTCCGGCTTAACTAGCTATTAATAGCAATAGCTACTCGGCGAGTATTACGGAGGATCTCCCGAATATCGTCTAACGTAGCCTCTTTATTCTTTTCGAATATAATACGCTAGGTTATCGCGCCGAGAAATAGGGGAGGGTAGTTTATAAGATATAGGTATATCTTCTATATAGACTCCCTTTCGTAGAAGTCTTCCGGAAGACCGTTTATAGCTAGTATTTCGTTTACTAGTTGCTTAAAGTCTTTAGGGGAGAAATCGGTAGCCTTTAATCCTAAAGCTTCTTTAAGCGTAGTCTATAATAATTAGCTAGATCTCTACGGTTAATTAAAGTAGCCGAAATCTATAGCCGGCAGCTATAGCCGGTAGCTATAGCCGGCAGCTATAGCCGGCATTTTAGAAGACGTACCTCTTTTTAGAACGCTATATCTATATTAACTCTCCTCTCTCCTTAAGATTCCCGATACTGTTTAGAATAGAGGTAGTTCGTAGGCGATAAGTTCCTATCCCCTAGTTTCGGGTATTTTGAGATTAAACCGTAGAAGTTATAGACAATTACTAGTTAACCTTTAAGTCGAGAAGTCGTATAACGGTATAATACCCCCTCTACAAAGAACTTCTAGAATATGTCCGTTCGCTCCTTACTCCCCTATTGCATCGAGTACTTCTAGACCCCGTAGTAGTTCGGTTTCCAAACTACTAAACGTATATAGTTTGGTTTCTTAGCGGCGAACTAGCTCCCTAGTTCCGGTTTAGTTTTTTCGAACTATATAGATTCCCAGTTTAAACTAGAGACTGTACTAGTTTTGCTATAAGGATACTCTTGTTCGACTACTAGCTACGATTGCCGGCTATAATAGTAACTATATTACATTTACTACGCTCTTTTGCCGTTGCTAGGGCGTAGTTTTACTATAAGGATAGTCTTATTCGACTGCCGGCTACGATTGCCGGCTATAATAGTTACTAGGTTATATTTACTACGCTCTATTGCCGTTGCTTGGGCGTAGTTGCCGTTACTAGGGCGTAGTTGCCGTTGCTAGGCCGTAGTTGCCCTTACCGGGGCGTAGTTGCCGTAGTTGCGAAAGCTTATTTATATAGCGTTACGTAGGCGGCAATAATTAGGGCTTCGCGATATTCTTATACCTTTTGGGTTCTTCCTCTATACCTATACCGACAATAACTACTATACGCTACGCCCCCGCCACTTTTCCTTATAATAGTAAGAGAGAAGCGCGCCGCGCGCTAAATAGAAGATAGAACTAAAGACCGCGAGTTTATTTTACCTAAGCGTCTAACTAAAAAGCGTAAGACTAAAGAGGAGTACTCTACGAGTAAGAATTCCGTATAAAACCGCGAGAGAAAGGAGAAGATAGATAAGAATAAAAGAGCTAAAAATAAGAGAAGAAAGGCGCGGAATAAGGCATTCTATCGATAGCTAGCGCCTATAGAAAAAAGTAAAGGTTAGAATAAGAAGATAAGCTAAGAGAAGGCTAAGAGGAGGAAAGAATTACGGCTAGTTTTCGAGCGTAAAGTTCTAGCAGCGTAAGTCAATCTAGCTAGCGGCCGTAGCCGGTAGCCGTAGCCGGTAGCTATAGCCGGTATATTTTTCTTTAAGACGTTAATTAATAGTATTTAGACCTATAGCCGCTACCTCTATCGATACGACCGATAGTAACGGAGATATTTAGATAGCCGAGAATAATAATACTAGAGTTTAGGATACCGCGATAGAGCTTAATACTAAGATTAAAGGAACTGAAAAAAGCGAGGAGATACCCTACGTCGATCTAGTAATAGGTATAGTCTTAGGGCCTAACGCTATAGACGATAAGCGCTAGGAGTAGATCGAGTATAGTTAAAGAGACGAGATACTAGTAAAGGGCTAAGGTATAAGTCCTATTAATCTAGAAAATTATAGTTAAAGCTACTACGAAAAGCTAGTAAGGATTAGAATCGAGACTAGTTGTCTTTATATCCTTAATATAGAGTAGAAGTTTCTTTATTAGTATTAGAGCTAAGCCTTCACGTCTATAAAGGCAAAGTAGCTTACGATTAATGCGATCGCGGCTAGGTATCTAGGGACGGTAGAAGTGTTACTAAAGGAGGAAGGGGTATAGGTAATTATTCTATACTCGGTATATATAGCCGGCGTTCGTAGCCGGTAGATACTAATAGTTAAATAGAAAGCGTTTCTCGAGGGCAGAGTACTACTACTATATAAAATCTTTACTAAGGCAGAGAGGGCTTGTATCCGGAATCTAAGCGCCTAGTAGGATAGGTTAGCGTTAGAATTCTCTAAATCTCTATATAAGCCTCCGAAGGATTACCTATTTTAGCGATACGGCTTTATCTCGACTACTCTATAGGTACCCGACGAAGCTCGAGCGCTCTTTAAGGTCTTTACTAAGAAGCGGAAGGAGTTCGAGGATTAGGATTAGTTAATAGAGCTATTAGTTAGTCTTAGGTTTCGTAGTTAGACTCGGCCTAAGTATTTGCTTATCGAGTATCTTATACCAAAAGAGGATAGATTAAGACTAAAAACGAGCTTAGATTCGTTAGGTATAGTAGCTCGGTTCCGTTAGTAAGAGAGAGCCGCTATATAGAAGGCAAAATTTAGGTAGTTAGGGTAGCTAGGAAAGAAATTCTAGTAGTTAGGCTAGCTAGGGTAGCTAGGAAAAAAAAATCTAGTAGTTAGGTAGCTAGGAAACGAAAAAAAGGTAGCTAGCTGTTTACTACCTAGCTATTCCTAACGATACGATACTGTAAAAGAAAGGGTGTTTCCCTATAGCTACTAGTATATATCTACTACTCCTAAGTCCTTACCTTACCGTACGAAACCTTAAAACATGCCGACCGATATTGTATATATACTAGGCGCTATACTAGGAAGGGTAATAACGAGACGATAGTCGAAATAGTCTAGTATACGAGCGAGATTGCGATAACGGCGAGAGGAGGTCGTATACTTACCTTCGAGCCTATCGAGTCCTAGACGACGATTAGGGCTAGATTTATCCTCTCCGAATCCTAGTAGTAGGAATTTATTATAGGGTACTACTACCTAGTCCTTACCTTTACGGAGTCTAAGTAGAAGGTTGTTCGGAGATATAAGAATATCGAGTATTAACCCGGAAATCTTCGAAAAGGCTAGCTAGGCGTATCTTTAGAAACCCGAGTATATAGAGCAGTTTAATTAATAGGTCTATAAGATATAGTTCCCTTTATACTTACGTTCGAAGGAGTATAAACTCCGGAAGTACTCGATACGATAGGGGAGTAAGGAGCGAACAGACATTTTCTAGAAGTTCTTTATAGAGAGGGCATTATACCGTTATACGACTTCTCGACTTAAAGGTTAACTAGTAATTATCTACAACTTCTACGGTTTAATCTTAAAATACCCGAAACTAGGGGATAGGAACTTATCGCCTACGAACTATCTCTATTCTAAACGGTATCGGGAATCTTAAGGAGAAAGGAGAGTTAATATAGATATAGCGTTCTAGAAAGAGGTACGTCTTCTAAAATACCGGCTATAGCTACCGGCTATAGATTCCGGCTACTTTAATTAACCGTAGAGATCTAGCTAATTATTATAGGCTACGCTTAAGGAAGCTCTAGGATTAAAGGCTACCGATTTCTCCCCCGAAGACTTTAAGCAACTAGTAAACGAAATGCTAGCTATAAACGGTCTTCCGGAAGACTTCTATAAAAGGGAGTCTATATAGAAGATATACCTATATCTTATAAACTACCCTCCCCTATTTCTCGACGCGATAACCTAGCGTATTATATTCGAAAAGAATAAAGAGGCTACGTTAAACGATATTCGGGAGATCCTCCGTAATACTCGCCGAGTAGCTATTACTATCGATAGCTAGTTAAGCCGGACTATAAGAGCCTCCTTCCTCTCGATTATACTATACTTTATTAATTCGGATTAGAAACTCTAGGAACTTATAATCGGATTCCTTAAAATTCTAGGTTCCTATACTAGTAAGGACATAGCGAAGCTTATCTATACGGTAATAGATAGGGTTAGCGTAATAACGAAACTAATCTCGATTACTACGGACAACGCTAGTAATAATCGAATATTATATAAGGCGTTATATATACAATTTACTCGTATATGTCTTTAAAATTACTAATTATATCGATAGGGTCGAGTACGTAGAGGAGATTATAAGATCTATAATCTAGCTTAATCTTCTAAATATTAAGCTCGCTACGATTCCGGATACGTACGATAATACGTACGACGATAACAATAAAGAGGAGCCTAATAATAGCCCTAGCCCTATTAAATCGGAGCCGACGTCGTTGCTAGTTATATCCCTATAGAAGTTTCCCTACCTCGCTTATATAGTTCAAATCGCGATCCGAGCCCTCTTTAAGACGCTTAAAATTGCACTAATAAACGACGACTAATAGAAGATCCTAGATAAGGATAAGGTAAAGTCGAAAGTCGAGAAACTCGTTATAGTAATAAGATAGAATAAAGTAGAGAGCCTCGCTCTCGTTTTATATAAGATATAACTTTTGTCCGTAGCCGGTATCTATAGCCGGCAACCTAGTATAGTTCTAACTCTTTTTCTCTAGCTTCGTTATCTAGTAATATATACGAACTCGAGCTTATAGAGATATAACCGATTCGAGGCTATTTAAAAGAACCTAATCGAGCGCCCTAAAACCGATACCTAGAATATCGTATAGAATAAGCGATAGTAAAAGCGGCCTCCTTAGCGCTTACTCCGTTTTACCTAAGACGTTAAGACCCGGTTCGATTCGACTTTCTATATAGTTACGAAGGGATATACTTTACGTACCGATCTCGAGATCTATTAGAGTTCCGAAGGTATTAAGTAGCTCGGCCTTACCGCCGCCGAATAGCGCTAAGTAGAGTATCTCGTCGATATTAGTAAGCATTACGCGAAGGTTACTACTACGATTAGAAGAACCCGAGGACCGACGATCTACCTTATCTTTATATACTATAACTAGCTCTTTAACGAGCTCGAGGAAACTATAGCTAAGCTAGCTAAAAAGAGCGTTCCCTAGAAAGTAGCTATAACGAAAGCTATAGACAGCTCCTATACTAAGTTATATAAATATTATAGTACTATCTTTAAGTCGTTCGGGGATATCTATAGCGTTACGTACTTACTTAACCCGGTAGAAAAGGATATATACTAGTAGAGGCCGGAATAGAAGGCGGACGAGGTATAGCCGAAGTATTACTAGACTATTCTAGAAAAGATATTCTACGAGCGTCGGAAAGAAACTAGTCTAAATATAGCTCTTATAAAGAAAAAGAAGGTTTAGAAGGCTCCGATATTATACCTATTTCGTAGATAGGAAGTAGAGGTAGAAAAGGAAGCAACTACTAAAAGGAATAAAGAAGAGTTCGATCTCTATCGGCGCGCGAGTAAGTATAAACCCGTAGGCTTAGAAAGAGGGCTAATAATCTCTAGATCTTACCGGTCTTCTAGACGAATTCGGAGACGATATTCTCGCTATATAGTAGCGGTTAGAGCCTAAGTTTCTAACGATAGCGTCGGTCGCTCGGGACGTCCTCGCTATCCCGAGTATAGGTATAGGCTATAAAAGGTCTTTTAGTATCGCTCGTTACTAGGGCCGCTTTAATCGAATATACTCGCCTACTACCTTTAAATCTATTATAGTATTCCGATACTATCTCTTCTACTAGAGTCGCTAAGGTAGGTTACTAAAGATTATACTAAAGGAGTTAATCGAGGAATTAGAAAACCTTAAGATCGAAGAAACCTAGAAGCGTAAAGAGAATACGAAATTTAGTCTAAGCGAAACCCTAATTAGCGATAACGAAGAGAAAGAGGGCGGAGGTAGAAGGCGATACCGGGTCGAGAAGCGGAAATATATATAGGCTTAGAGTAGCTTTAAGGAGACGAAGCGTTTACGTATAAGGTAATATAGCCGGCGTATATAGCCGGTATATATTCGAAATGTGTTTCGAATTCCTAGGACCTAAACAGACTAGTTGCTATAGCAACCTACCCCGCTTATATACGGACTATTTCTAATTCTCTATTCGCTCTTCCTCTCCTTCTTCTCTTTCCCTATATTCTTAAAGATAAATATACCTTAAGGATTCGGCTCTTCGGGCCTTCCTAAGCCGGCTACCTCCCCTTCTTTAAGCTACTATCCTTTATTCGAATCTAACGATAACCTACTAAGGCGGTTTAATAGAAGACTATTTGTTCTAGAAGGTAAGAAGCATTAATATCTCCTTACGATTATATACTTATTAATTTTCTAGGTCCTACCGATATACCCTCGTTGCCTAAACGCGTAGATAAATATCTTTAGAGGCTAAAGGGTAAGGGTAAAGTAAGCTAAGTATAAGGAGACTATAGCGAGAACGAGATATCGGAAGAGTAAGGCTCTCCGTAGTATATACGAAGGAAGGGGGTTCCTTAGAAAATAGTACCGAAAAATAAGAAGGCTATAAGTAGATAGGAGAAGGCTAAAAAGAGTAGGCGGACGAAGACTATCGCGAAGAAAAGTTATCTTTCTATTAAAAGAAAGGGAATAAGGCAGGATTAAACGATAAAGAAGCGGCGCTTTAAACTAGGTACTATTACCCTTCGCTAGATCCGGCTTTTCTAAAATAAAAGAGGGACCGAGCTTTTAATCCCTAAGACTCCCTTCTAGCGACTCGTCCGAGAAATTATATTAGATTTTCGGTCTAGTATACGATTTACGGCTAAGGCGATTAGTGCTCTTTAGAAAGCTACGGAGGCATTTCTCGTAACCGAGCTTAAGCTTTTAAACCTCCTTACTATCTATACGAAGCGGGTTACTCTTTAAAATAAAGATATATAGCTTCTAGCTAAAATTCGGCGTCGGTTTATAGCGGATTAGTTAGAAATTGTATTTAGTCGTTAGATTAACCTAGGAGGAGGCCTATTTTCGCATCCTTTTACCGGCTATAGGTACCGGCTACATTTCTAATTTTATCTCCGCGCCGTCCCTAAATCTAAGGTACGAAGTAGAAACCTAGCGCTTTATATTTATCCGGCTATTATAGAGACGAGCTATATTTAGATTAGTTTCTTCGTATATCGCGACCTAGCGGGTAGTAAGCGAAAGGGCGATAGAACGTTTATAATACGTCTCTATTTAGACCTAAAACATAAAGGTCCTAAGGAGCCCTAGTATCCTAACTATAAGGAGATTCTTTAGTATTAGTACTTTAATCCTCTATACTACGAGGTAGATAGCAAGCCTACGAGAGAGAAACTTTAACGAGAAATTCTCTATAATATATAGCGCTATTATATAGCTATAGATACGTACTAAGTCCGGCAACTCGAAGAAGAATTAAGATAGCGTATTAGCGACCGAGGAGGAGATCGATAGTATACTAGTAGAGTCGAGGTCTTATAAGCGAAGTATAAGATAATATAGGCTCTTAGTCGTATAGAGTAACGTACTATATAAATAACTAGGCGTACTACTCTTATTTACTTACGACCTATATCCTAGGATGCTCTTCTCGTACTTTTTATACTCTTTTCTAATACCTTACCTATAAGCGCTCCGCGACAACCGAGTAAATATAAGCTATAGGATTTCCGCTCGGTACCTTAGCCTTCGAGATACGGCGGAGTTGATTCTCTATAATACGTAGCGCTATTATATAGCTATAGATGCGTACTAAGTCCGGTAACTCGAAGAAGAATTAAGACAGCGTATTAGCGACCGAGGAGGAGATCGATAGTATACTAGTAGAGTCGAGGTCTTATAAGCGAAGTATAAGAGAATATAGGCTCTTAGTCGTATAGAGTAACGTACTATATAAATAACTAGGCGTACTACTCTTATTTACTTACGACCTATATCCTAGGATACTCTTCTCGTACTTTTTATACTCTTTTCTAATACCTTACCTATAAGCGCTCCGCGACAACCGAGTAAATATAAGCTATAGGGTTTCCGCTCGGTACCTTAGCCTCCGAGATAGGGCGGAGTTAAATTTAGAGCGATAGCCGGCACTCGTAGCCGGTATATAGAGACGGTAGTAGACCTTTTCTTACTAAATAACTAGCTTGTTTAGTATAGCCTACCTAATATTTCTTATATTTACTAGCAATAGGCCTAGGTTACTTACAAGATTACTATAGCTAGTAAAGGCATTACTAAAGAATATCGATACTATAGTAGGATACTATTATTACGCCGGCTATTTATTAAAAGGAGGCTTTCGCCTATTACTATACCGGCTATATATACCGGCTATATTTCAAAGTCTGCCGTACCTACCTTTTTTAGCCGTACCTACCTTTTTTAGCCGTACCTGCCTTCTTTCCTTACTCTAACGTTACTATAATATAGGCTTACGCGAAGCTTACTCTATTGCCTAGCGATACCGCGATACTACCTCTCTCGCTATATTTAACCTTCGTATTAATATCTATACCTCTACGCTCTATATCTACTACCTCCGTAATACCCTCGCTCCGCGCGCGCCTTCGTATACCTTCGTAACGCACTTTTTTCCTTAATTCGACGACTTTTATAATAGCGAGTCTACTTAACTAAGTTACGACGCCTCGCAAGAAGGGACCTACTACTTCTATAGGTCGCAATAAGATCGGAAATAATAGAACGAGTATAGTATATTAACGTAAGAGGGCTGCTACTACTACCGCTAGCTCCGGTACTAGAAAGGGCGTCGCGAGCAAGGCTCCGCGCAAGATAACGGCGGGCAAGGCTCTATATAAGACGACAACTAGCGCTTCTACTACTAGTAGCAATCGTACGAAGCGTCGATAGCGCCTAGGAAGTAAGTCCTATTTATAGCCGGCAGCGTAGCCGGCAGCGTAGCCGGTAGCGTAGCCGGTATTCTTACTGTCTTTTTACTAATCCTTCTTTAGCCGTAGCCCTCCGTAAGATTCGGTAGTATTAGAAGAGTTCTAAGCTCCTAATCCGTAAAGCTCCTTTCTAACGACTTATTCGCGAAATTGCCTAGGATTATAGAACGGACCTTCGCTTCTAAGCCTCCGCGATAGGCGCCCTTTAAGAGGCTATAGAAGCCTACCTAGTTCGTATCTTCGAATATATATTTCTCTTCTACCTCTTTTCGGACTATACTAATACTATTTTAGCGGTTAACCTTATAGGTATCTACGCGAAGCGTATAACGATTATAGACAAGGATTTCAAAGCACTCGATTAGATTCTAAAAGGCTAGAATATCTATATTCGAGATAGTGCTAGATAGGATAGATATACTAGTAGGAAGGATATTTGTAGTATCGTCTATAAGCTTTTCTATATACGAAATAAGCCGCTATTATACGGCGCTATATACCGCGCTCTAAATACTCTCTAAGCATACCTATATAGTATAGTATACTTTATTAGCCGTATAGAATAGAAGTCTTCGAAAAACCCGTTAGTGCTTAGGAGTAAAAAGGCCGACTACGCTGCTAGCTACGCTACCGGCTACGCTACTAGGTCTTATAAAGAACTAAAAGAAGATAGATATTCTAGTTAATTTGTATTAGTTTGGATTTTTATAAAAAGAAAACAAGGAAAAAAGGAGGAACATTAAAGAACCTAATACTTATAGTTATAGGTATTATCCCTATTCTCTAGACTATATTATATACCTGCTTTCGCAACTCTACCTAATACTCCTACTAAATATCCTTATACTCTACCTACTAGAAATTCAACTAGGTACCTAGACCTATAGCTGCCTCTATATCTTTTACTATCTTCTATAGGTTAAAGGACTCCTCTATAGCAGCCTCTACTTCCTTATATAATACGAAGTTACTGCCTGCCCTATCCTTAATATCTACTAAATAACCTAGAGTTCTAAGGAACGAACTAGTATTCGGCCGTAGTATAGCGAGTAACTAGTAGAACGCCCTATAGAGCTACCTTATAGCTGTTTCGTATATAGTGCCGATATCGAGGGAGGAGCTATCCTAAATATTAGAGTATAGTTTAGTAGGAAAGTGCTAGAACTTCTTAAGGAGAGCTTCGACGGAAATCGATAAGTTCTACCTAGATCTAGATAAAGACATTCTGCTAAGTGTTACGGTTACTCGCGACAGATCGTTAGGTGACTTCTTATTACGTATAAGCCGAGGCTTCTTTAGAGACGCTAATATAAGCGGGAGGTAGAGATAGAATAATTAGTATAAAGGTAATTCTAATTAGTAAGTAGGTAATATAAGTTAAACGCCTCGAGCTATAAGGGTATTCCGGCGTTCCTAAATATAAAGGAGACATCTTGTCCGTAGTCGTAAGCGACGTAAGCGACGCTGTCGCTCTCGACCGCTCCTATCGCTCTTAGTAAGATAGAGCGATAGCTTAGCCTACTAGTCTTAGCGTCGCTCTAAGATTATATAAGGACTCTAACTAATTAGATCCGTAATACTATCCCCCTCCTTAAGCGGAATAGTCCCTTATTCCGGAACTTTCTAATTCTAACTTCTTTGTTATACTAAAGTTATCGAAGGACTTGTCTTCTCGCTAGCGTAAGGAAAATATCGCGAATAATATCCTCGCCGACTGTCTCGAAATACCGATCCGCTACTTTTATTACGAATAGGCCGGTAAATCCTATAAGGTCGATCTTCGTTCTAGTCGCTACTCCGAGTGCGCCCTATACGGCTAGTCCTACAATATATAAGTTACTCGTATAGAGTATAAAAAAATCCGGAAGGCGCGCCTAAAGATAGCTAAAGATCTTAAGGCGGCCGAAGAGGAGGAGGACCTCCTTACGCGGAAGCTTTTCGAGTATCGCGCAAAGGTCCGCCGCTTACGTAAGTCGCTACGTATAAAAGAAGATCGGGAGGTATAGGCTCTTAAGGTAGAGGAAGCCTCTATTTAATAGGCGGAGGAGCTCGAAAGAGAGTTAGGCTCTTCGCCTATAGAGCCGATATTATTCTCGTTGCCTACTAACGAGCCGTTTCCCTTAGATAGCCGATTATAGATGTCGCCTTATAACTAGAGTCGTCTAGATAGGACATCCTAGCCTATCTCTAAAATTCCTAGTAGGAGCGCCGAGAATCTAGTATCCTAAAGGTATATATTTCTAGTGTTTCCTATCTATTTTATCTTCTAGCTAGTTAGTCTAGTAGTATAATTCTTAGCTATAAAAGACATAGTTGCTAGGTACGCTATTAGAGTCCCCGCTCCTCGAGCTATACTACCCTAGGTCGTTAAGAACTCTAAGGCGCTATAATCGATAGGGTCTAAGAGGTCGTAGGTTTAATTCCTATACTAGTTATTTCCTTTTTGTCTAGTTTTAGTATTTTTTGATTATCTGCTAACAGTTCTATAGGTTTCCTTTTAGTTCCTAAGTGTTTTCTAAATGTAGGTATCCTTTCTATTTAATAAGGTATTTCTAACCTTGCTAGTCTAGGATCTTCTCGACTTTAAACTCGTTTTCTTCCTTAGGTTAGAAGTGAAATGTTTCTTAGTACGGTGTTTCGGCGTCTATAGGTTCTAGTATAGAGATATAGAACACTAGATAGATTTTTGCGTCGTCCGGTAGTTTAAGTCGGTAATTAACTAGTCCTTTAGGCTTATTAATCAAAAATGGCCCGACTTTAACGTAGTCTAGTTTCTTAGTCGATCTCCGGGTTCTTAGATTCTTTATTAGGAGGTAGACCTTATCCCCCTTTTTTAGCTAAGGTGCTATTTTTCGTTTAGCATTATACGTTCCCGTAATCTTTTCTTAAGACTCGGCAATTGCCTTCTATAATTCTTTATATACCTGCTTTAAGTCTTCCGAAGCGACTATCGCTTTATCCGTATATAGATGCTTTAAATACTGTTCCCCGAATAGCTACGGATGTTTCCTAAAATTAGCGAAGAATAGTGTTTCTTTCGTAGTCTTAGATTGCTAATTGTTTAGTACAAGTTGTACTATAGGCAATAGCGATGCCTAATTGGTTTGTACGTAGTTAACGTAGTATCGTAAGTATACCTCTAAGGCCTAATTCTTGATTTCCGTTTAGCCGTCTATCTATAGATAGTATGCCGTTAATAGCTTATACTTAATTCTAAGTGTCGCTGTAAGCGTCTTCTAGTAGTTTAACGTAAAGAGCTTGTCTCTATCCGTAATGTAGGTCCTTAGGAATCCGTAGTATCGTATAAGTCTATCTAGTATAAGGTATCCGAGTTGCTCTGCTGTACTTGCTTCGTTAGTAGGAATGAAGTATATATATTTCGTAAGCCTATCGACTATAACAAGTATTATGTCGTAGCTATATCCTATAACTAGATCCTTAGATTTTAGTAGTTTCGTAATAAAGTCTATTATAACTTCGTCCTATAGTTTATCTAGTAGCGTCGTAAATTAGATATGTCTATATTTAGCGTATCTATTAGCCTTGTTACGCTAACATTGTAGACATTTCTTAATATAATCTAGAACTCGTTATTGTATACGTAGGAATCCGAAGCTTCGCTTAACTAGCTCTATTGTTTTTGAAACTCTAGGGTGTCTATTTTCTAGTCCGTCGTAGTATTGTCGTATATACTCTATAACTCGTTCCTTAGGTACTTAGTATTTCCTATGCTCGATTAGGAACTGTTCTTCTATATCCTAAAGAATTCGCATAATATAGTTAAATTCCTTTGTGTTAGTACTAAGGCTTCCGTCTTAGTTTGCCTTTAATATCTGTTGCTACACTAGTTCGTAACCTTCTATATAGTCGCTACGGCGGCTTAGTGCGTCGGCTCGTCCGTTCTCGCGTCCTAGGGTATAGCGGATTTCGAACTTGTACTATCCTAGTAGCTCCGACTAGCGGGCCTGTCTTCGGGTTAGTACTTTAGTCGTAGTAAAGTAAGTCAGATTCTTATAATTAGAAAGAATCGTAAGACTTAGTGCTCCTTCCGCGTATACTCGCTAGTGCTATAGTAATACAACTATTGTAAGTAGCTCCTTATTATAGATATCGTAGTTCTATTCCGCGGGTAACATCTTTCTCGAGTAATAGGCTACCGGGTATTGTTTCCCGTTATACTCTTACGTAAGGTATGCTCCTATAGCCCTATCTAACGCGTCTGTTTCTATCTAGACCGCCTTATTCCTATCGAATAATCGTAGCGTTAGTGTAGAAGCGTATTGCTCCTTTAGTTGCCTAAACGCTATATCTTCCTTCGTGCTCTAGTTCTATTTCTTGTCTTTCTTTATAAGCTCCGTAAGGGGTGCCGCTATCTTAGAGTAGCCCTCGATGAATTTCCTATTATAGTTAGCTAATCCTAGGAATAATTGTACGTCTTTAATATATATAGGCGTTAGCTATTCCTATATTAACTTGGTTTTTTCTAGATCGATCCTAATTCCTATAGTGCTAATAATAAATCCTAGGAACTTAACTTCCTTCTTATAGAATTCGTATTTCTTAGGTATAGTCTTAAATCCTACTTAAGTAAATCGTTCGAAGACGTCCTATACTATTCGTATATAGTCCGCGAGAGCTCCCTTAGTATAGACTAAGATATCGTCTATATATGCGATAACGTATATATCTAGAAGGTCTCGGAGGACTTCGTTTATAAGGTCTTAACATAACGCTAGGGCATTTATAAGTCCTATAGGTATAACTAAGAATTCGTAAAGCCTATATCTTATTCGGAATACTATTATCTATTCGTATCTAGCTACTATACGTATTGCGTAAAACGTATCGCGTAGGTTAATCTTCGTATACTAGTCTAATCTAGTTAATCGGTCTTGCATTTCTTCGATGTTCGGTAACGGGTACCGATTTGTAATCGTAATGTCGTTAAGTCGTCTAAAATCGACTACTAGCCGTCCTTCGTCTAATCTGGCTTTCGGAACGAACATTACTAGTAAGGCTGCCGAGGATATCGACTTCCGTATCTAGCCTTTTTCTAGTTTCTCTTTTAGCTACTTGTCTAGGGTTTTGAGCTCTTTCTTAGACATTACGTATAAGGGTCCCTATAGAGGCTCTTTCCTAGGCTATAGGTATATCTTATAATCCTATAGTTAGTGTTTAGGTAAGGCTGCCTTGCCTCTCTCCTCTTTAAAGAGTCGCTTCTACTTAGTATACTCTTTAGGAATGTCTAGGTCCGAGATTCTAGTTTTATTCTTCGATAGCGTATAACTCCTATCCTTCCCGTAATTATTATTATAACTCTCCTAACCTAACGGTAGTGTCGATCCGGGTTGAATACGGTTCTCCGTAATTCCTATCGACGTAAACGTCTTACGAGTCGCTCTACGTTTATTAATCTTATCTGCCTACGAACGCTACCGCTATATAGGTTGAATGCCGATTATATAGTCGCATTCCTTAAATGTAAGTACCCCTCTTCTCTAGTCTACGACTAGGTTATACTTTCTTAACTAAGGTATACCTAATACGATATTATAACTAGCTATATTAGTAATATCTAAGACAATTTCCTCGTAGTGCTATTAGATAGCTAGTAGTAATAGTATCGTTTCTCGTTCTATACTAGGTAGCGGTAACCTATCTACTGCTATAAGTTTATACGCTCCTTCTCTTCTACTTCGGGTTACGATCCCTCGGCTTTTAACGAATAATTCGGAGGCAAAGTTCCCGCTCGCTCCGGAATCTATTAATATACTCGTCGGGTACCCGTTAACGATAACTTTTATACGGAAGACTGCTATTAATACTTAAGCGCTTTCGGTATTAAGGAACTCTCTTAGAACGCTCTAATCTAGAGAGTTAGTCCGTTTCCCGACTGATTAGTAGCCTAACGTTATTCTAACTAGTTACGGATCCGTAGTCCTACCGTTCGTGCTTCTTCGGTATATAATTTTTCTTCGAGAGTGTCGTTATATATATCCCGTCCTTACGCTACTATAGCCTTTCGGTATTGCTAATTTAATCGCTAGACCGTCTAACGTATCTCTTAAGTAATAATCGTCCTCTCGTCGGGTAGGACGTATCCGTAGGGCGTAATTATACTTCCTATCGGTACTCGCTCCGTAATAAAGTTATAGTACGCATAGTCTATAGGTATCCGGGGGTAATTCTAGAATTTTGCCCGTAAGCTTATCTAGAAATAATCAAATTAGATAGGATCGACCTTCCGTTACCCGTTAACCTTTAGAAACATTTCCTCGTATTTGCGTACTAGATATAAGGCAATCGTTCGCGCTACTATAGGTATATCTATTATAAACGTAAGGATCGTATCGTCGTTAATCCTAAATTCGTCTTTACTTTCCTTATTCGTAGTTTCTTCCTTGGTATCTAGACTTCCTTCTAAATCTTCTTGCTATTCCTCCTCTTACTAAGGGGACTCCGGTACTTCTAGGATATCTCCTAACTCTTCCCTAGGAGGGAATAAAGCTTCCGGATCTCGGTTTTCTTTATCGTCGGTATCTAAGCAAGATTTATTAATCGTTTCTTCTTCTAACTAGGATTTCGTATCTTCTCATACAAGTCGCCTAATCTAAGGGAAGAATCCTACTTCTATTTTAGTAGAATAATAGATTTAGCATTAGTCGTCGTAATAGAATCTCTAGTAAAGGGTTCTATATATAGGTTCTCGTCGTCGTACTATTATACAGATTTGTCGTAGCTCTTTCTTTACGACCTCTACGTAGGTCCTCGGCGCGTTATTAATAGAGTATAGCTCTACTATTATTTAGTAGCCTTCTCTACCCGAGTCCTTTCGTTATATTATATTAAACTGTTCGCGTCGCACTATATTCTTACCGCGGTAGTTCCGTGCTATATAGCCTTCCTTACTATACGTATAGCAAGTTAATCTTCCTACTTTCTTAGGCGAACTCTTGCCTTTTCTTCCTTTAAATACTCGACCCTTCTAGGTAGCGTCTAGCTCTATTAGTTACGCTCTATAGTAGTTGTTCCCCTTTAGTTTATTATAGGTACTATAGTTTCGTCTATTATCGTATCTAGGAGTATAACTAGCTTTTCTAGAAGTCTTAGAATCGTAGCGTCGTTCTAAAGCTCGTTCGTAGAGCCTATCGTCGAGATCGATCGTAACCTTAACTAATATTCCTATATTATCTATTTTTCTACCGTCGCGTATAAGCTCGTCCTTAACGTTATCCTTAAGACCTCGCCGATATATTATTATAAGAGCTTCGTCGTCCTAATCCGTAAGTTAGACGTATTCCTAAAATTTAGCGGTGTAATCGGTATATAACCCCTTCTAAGTTAAGTGTTAGATAACCCTAACTGCGGTAGCAACCTCGTTAGAAGATCTAAACACCTTCTTTATCGCACGCTTAAGATGTTCGTAGCTTACGAAGATTCTATCCGAATTGTCGGTCCCGTTGCTATCTAGATAGGTCCTAAGAAATGGTTTAACCTAATACTAAGCCCTACCTCGTATAAACGTCGTTGCGAAGACTAGCTTTAAGTTGTCTTAAACCTAGTTAAATATAAAATATATATCTATCTAGCTAACCTAGGTATCGAACTTATCTCGGTCGCCGTAATAAAAGTCTAGCTTTCTAATCTTAAGGGAATCGTTTCCGGTATAGGTTCCTAGTGCATTGCTAATACTAGAGGTAGTACGTCGAGTACTACCTATCTCGCTAGGGGCGGGAGTTCCCCTTCCGACTTATAATAAGGCACTTATCCTAAGGGCGTTTAAAGTATTACGGTTACTCGCGACAGATCGCTAGGTAACTTCTTATTATATATAAGCCGAGGCTTCTTTAGAGAGGCTAATATAAGCGGGAGGCAGAGATAGAATAATTAGTATAAAGGTAATTCTAATTAGTAAGTAGGTAATATAAGTTAAACGCCTCGAGCTATAAGGGCATTCCGGCGTTCCTAAATATAAAGGAGACATCTTGTCCGTAGTTGTAAGCGACGTAAGCGACGCTATCGCTCTCGACCGCTTCTATCGCTCTTAGTAAGATAGAGCGACAGCTTAGCCTACTAGTCTTAGCGTCGCTCTAAGATTATATAAGGACTCTAACTAATTAGATCCGTAATACTAAGCAGTTAGGGAATTGAACCGTAAACGAAAGGATGAAATTTATACCTAAGGAGTGCAGTTTCTAAACTAAACTATAATGCCTTGTATATGTATATATGCTTTTAATTAGTTAGTGCCCTTAGCTAATTGTCTATAGATTTGAGGTTATATAAGTACCTTTATACAACTACGTAGCCTAAGTAGGATTCGAAAATTCTATAAGTACTAAGGACTAAAAATGCCGGCTACGCTACCGGCTACACTGCTAAGTCTTACAAAGGGCTTGCTTAAAGCTACGTATACATTCGTACACTTCTTAAAAACCGATAAATTATATAGTTCGAACTAGCTACTTATATAGTTACTTAGCAAACCAACCCAAACTAAACTAGAGTTTCGGCTTAGTAAACTAAAACAAACTAACCCGAACTACTGCGGGGTCTAGGAAAAAAGTGCGTTACGAAGGTATACGAAAGCGCGCAGGGAGCGAAGGTATTACGGAGATAGTAGATATAGAGCGTAGAGATATAGGTATCGATACCAAGGTTAAATATAGCGAGAGAGGTAGTATCGCGATATCGCTAGGCAATAGAGTAAGCGTCGCGCAAGCCTATATTATAGTAACGTTAGAGCAAGGAAAGAAGGCAGGTACGGCTAAAAAAGGTAGGTATAGCAAACTTTGAAATATAGCCGGTATATATAGCCGGTATAGTAATAGGCGAAAGCCTTCTTTTAATAAATAGCCGGCGTAATAATAGTATCCTACTATAGTATAGATATTCTTTAGTAATGCCCTTACTAGCTATAGTAATCTTATAAGTAACCTAGGCCTATTACTAGGAAATATAAGAAATATTAGGTAGGCTATACTAAACAAGCTAGTTATTTAGTAGGAAAAGGCCTACTACCGTCTCTATATGCCGGCTACGAGTGCCGGCTATTGCTCTAAATTTAACTCTGCCCTATCTCGGAGGCTAAGGTACCGAGCGGAAACCCTATAGCTTATATTTACTTAGTTGTCGCGGAGCGCTTATAGGTAAGGTATTAGAAAAGAGTATAAAAAGTACGAGAAGAGTATCCTAGAATATAGGTCGTAAGTAAATAAGAGTAGCACGCCTAGTTATTTATATAGTACGTTACTCTATACGACTAAGAGCCTATATTATCTCGTACTTCGCTTATAAGACCTCGACTCTACTAATATACTATTAATCTCCTGCTCGGTCGCTATCTTAATTCTTCTTCGAGTTGCCGGACTTAGTACGCATCTGTCGCTATATAATAGCGCTACGTATTATAGAGAATTAACTCCGCCGTATCTCGAAGACTAAGGTACCGAGCGGAAATCCTATAGCTTATATTTACTCGGTGTTAGGACTAAAGAGGTTATACGTAATTGGTATGTAACTAGGCTCGAGTGAAGTTAGGGTCTTAATGCCTTAGGCAGGGCTTAGCGCTTAGTAATAGGCTAACTCTCCTGCCTTCCTCCCCCTCCTCCTAGATCCTTATTAAATACTACTTGTACCTACTACTACCCTATCTACCTGCTAATATAACCCTTCTTATATAGTATTCGATCTACCCTTTAAGGGCAGCAGCTAGATAGTCCTTATTTTAAGCTTTTAGCGGTATAGCCCCGAAAACCGTTAATCTAACTATATTACGCCCGAAGAACGGGACCTACACGTACTATTCTATTAAAAACAACCGTACTAATTATTAAGCAAGGCCTTCTATACGGCCTATTATACTAAGTCAATTGTACTAAGCCGATACCTACTAGTTCCGCTATATCCGTATCTTAGGGGCCTATAATATATTATTAGTATTACCCCTTATAATAGCCGGCTTATTACGAAGCAATAACAACCGCGGCGCCGCTAGCAGCGCTAGCAATAACAACGCTAGTAGCACATTGCCTACTAAAGTGCCTCCTACTAAAGTGCCTACTAGAGGGCCTACTAAAGAACCTATAATTAAAGGGGATAACCTATCGTTGCCCGTTAGCGACATTCTTAGCAATATTGTTAACCGTCGATATAGCTAACTAGCCTTTACCCCCTAGCTAGTAGCGAGACTTTAAGAAGCTACCTAAAACAGGCTCGCTACTTTACGCTAAGAATAATAGCTAAAGGATAATCTCCTCGAGATTCGCCGCCTATAGGAAGCCCTAACAACCACTGCTAAACTAGGACTAGTAGCAGGACCTTCCGTATAGAAGAAGGATGCTAAACTTAAGGATTGTACTATATTCGATAGCTCTAGTCGGAAGCAATATAATAACTATATTCGCGACTGTAAGCTTAACTAGCGTAACGCACTAAGAGCGCTACTAGATAACTATTCCTTAGTCGTATACGCTATATAGTACATTAATAGCGACCTAAAACGCACTTAGGATAATTATTTCGACTCCCTTAGTAACTAGACTACTGTTTAGTAGAAAACCTATAAGACTATTATACTAGACACCCTTAGAAACCCTATACTAAGGCAATAATACGCTTAGGACTAGTACCTTCGAGCTAAAAAAAAGACTAATTAATCGGCTCGCTTATTCGAGGCCTATTTAAAGACCCTTAAAGATAACCTTCCGGCTAAGACTAATTCTATATAGATCTCGGAAATACGCCTAAAGCTTAGATAGGAGCTTGTCCTCAAATTAGACCGTCGCCGTATATTTAAACAAGCTAACCTAATACGCATTTAATTTATAGTCGAAGTAGAAACAGCTAAACGAGCTGTTTAGCTCTAATAACGACTAGAATCGAGGATCCGACTAGCTAGTACTAACTATAGTAACCGTAGTACCTACGGAGGAAACTAAGGTTCCTACTAAGACAATAACGCTAATAATAGGAATAGTAACAACGACCGTAGAAGAGGCCGTAGCTAACGGCTATATAGAGGAGGCCGTAATAGGGGCCGTAGAAGGGGCTCGTATCCCTATAGTACTAGCCGCTCTACTAATAATAACAATAGCAGCTATAGCAATCTCCCTACTAGATTGAAATGCTTTAATTATAATAGTACTAGCTATCTACTAGGCTAATACGACAAACCTAAGGACTAGGCCCGAATTAACCGTACTACCGCCGAGCACCGAAAGCACCTCTCGGTAGCTAACGCTACCCCTATAGGCTAGCCCTTATCGGGGTAGGTCCTCCTCAGGAAAGCGGCTACCCTAGACCTAGGTATAGGAGGCAATTACTACTAAAGGTAGAAACTACCGCTACCGTCTCCTCGGTATACTAATAGGATCGCCGATAAGGCGCTCGCGCGTCGGTAGGATATAGTACGGAAGGGTAGTAAATCGAATAGGTACCGTTATAACGGATAGGAGTTAAATCGTAGTAATCGGCGGAAGATCGGTAGGACCCGTAGCTAATCGCGTCGATTCTCGTCGTAGCTATAACGACTAGGGTCGATTCGGGTAGAGGACTAGTAGTTAGTATAGAAGCTAACCAAGTATTAAGCGAAGCTACTAAGTTGCTAGGTATACGGTTATAGTATAAAGGTATCGTAACGGTTATACGGTATAAAAGTTAATATATTCTCTAAGGTACCGCGAGGTAAGCTATTTATATAATAGTCCTACTATTAGTAGCAATAGCGACCGTAGCGGTTAATAGTAACCGCTGCCTACTATCGTATATACAATAGTATTATATCGTAATACGAACCTTAACTATTGCACTTATAATAGCCTTTACCTATAGAAACTAGACAAACTATATTTTTAAAAAAATAAGATTAATTAATAATTAAAGGCTACTAAACCTAGCTAATTAGGGCTAGCGAAACTACGAATAATAATAGCCCTCGTAATAACAAGAATAATCCCTCGGAAGTAGACATTTCTAGGTCTTTTAAGAGTAGACGCAAAGAACTCGAATAATATTACTTAGAATAGAGGTAGTACTATAATACCTTGTACGCCTACCTATTATAGTAAGGAAGACACGCTCGTATTATAATTAGTCGATAGTCCTTAATTCTTATAGATATATATTACTTTATTATATATAAGGATAGCGTAGTTAGAGTTAAGTAGTATATTGCGCTTAGAAGGTAAGGTTTAATATAGTTATATAATTAGGTAGTTAAGTGTTTAATTTAGCGTAGCTAAGCAGCTTATTAGATTTGCTAAGTTAGTAGTAATAGAGGTTAGGATTAGAATATAGAAAGGCTATAGGGGCGCGGCCTTTAGAAGGGAAGCGTATATTAGGGCTAAAGAGGCTATACGTAATTAGTATATAACTAGGCTAAGTAAAGCTAGGGTCTCGATACCTTAGGTAGGGCTTAGCGCTTAGTATTAGGCTAACTCTTCTACCTTCCTCCCTCTTCTTTTAGATCCTTATCGAATACTACTTATATCTACTACTACTCTATCTACCTACTAATATAATCCCTATTATAATAAACGATTTAATAATCCTACTTATATATCTATAAGTTAGTAGATTTTAGGAATTCCGAATACTTAGATATTCTATCCTACGTTCCGACTAGAAATTCCTATTATTATAGAAGATATATATAACCTTAGAGATCCGCTTAGTCTTAGATCTAATAGTTCTAATCCTAGCTACTAGCTACTATTATAGATCGAGAAGGGAGTGCGCAAAGCAGTCTATAACTGTGAATATTTCAATCTGGAATAGTCTGGCCTGCTGTATCGCTTACTATAATCAAGTCGTATTAGCAGAGACAAGGGCTGCGAGCTCCTCGCATTGGCGTGCGATATCGCTCCGTAACAGCCTCGCTAACACCGTCGCACTGACTACTGACTGACTGACACATTCGGGGAGAGTCGCTGAACAAAAGCACAGCCTTCCTTCGACCTTTGATCATGGTCCGCCAACTGTAATGTCTGCTCTTTTGTGAACACCCGACGACTGCAGCCCTCGCAAGCCTGCGACTTCCACCTTGAATAGAATTCTATACACGCTGTCTTCACAACGAGGCTCTTGGGAGCATCTACAAGCTGCTGCATGACAGCCATCGACGGAATCCAGAGCCTCATTACCCACTCAACCCATTGCGAAGCTCTACTTTGATCGAGGCCTCCTGAAAGCGACCGCCAGGGCGAAAGCCTGTACACAACGATGTTGCGATCGGCGTCGCGTGCTCTGCGCCAACAGAGGCTTCTGATTGCTAGCATTGCACCTCGCATGATGGCTGGAACAAGTAAGGTGCACACCTTCTCCGCCGTGCAGCCTCCGTTACTAGGAACACAGCCCACAGACGCATTCCAGCTGGCAAAAGAGTCGGAGAAGCCAGATCTCGAGCAGCAGATATTTGACACACAAGTGAAGCAGGTGAAAGAGTGGTGGGCAAGTCCAAGGTACAAGGGCATCAAGCGACCTTACACGCCCGAAGATGTTGTGAGCAAGCGTGGCACATTGCAACAGGTCTACCCCTCCAGCTTGATGGCGAGGAAGCTCTTTAACCTGCTAGAAGAGCGTGCTGCGGAGGGAAAGCCAGTCCACACAATGGGCGCCATCGATCCAATCCAGATGACGCAGCAGGCACAGCACCAGGAAGTGCTTTATGTCTCGGGCTGGGCATGTTCTTCTGTCCTCACGACTACGAATGAAGTCAGTCCTGACTTTGGCGACTATCCGTACAACACCGTGCCCAACCAAGTACAGCGACTATTCAAAGCCCAACAGCTGCACGATCGACGGCATTACGATGCAAGACTTTCGATGACTCTCGAGCAAAGAAAGCAAACGCCCTATGTGGATTACCTTCGACCAATCATTGCAGATGGTGATACCGGTCATGGCGGTCTCAGCGCGGTCCTCAAGCTTGCGAAGCTCTTCGCCGAGAATGGTGCAGCTGCGGTGCACTTCGAGGATCAGCTTCATGGCGGTAAGAAGTGCGGTCACTTGGCTGGCAAAGTCCTCGTGCCCGTGGGCGACCACATCAACAGGCTAGTAGCGGCGAGATACCAATGGGACCTGATGGGTTCTGAGAATCTGGTAATTGCTCGGACTGATAGCGAGAGTGGCAAGCTGCTTTCGTCCGCGATCGATGCTAGAGACCACGAGTTCATCTTGGGCGCGACTGACGATGTCGAACCTCTGGCAGAGACACTCCAGATCATGGAGACCGAAGGCGCCTCAGGTCCCGAGATTGACGCTTTTGAGGCGCAGTGGGTCAAAAAGCACAACCTCGTCACGTTCGATGAAGCCGCGGAGGCGCACATCAAATCGCAAGGAAGGGACGCGCAAGCATATCTGAAGCAGACCCGCGACAACAGGAATATGCCGCTGCACAAGCGACGACAAGCTGCGGCTCAAGTGGCAGGGTCACCTGTGACATTCAGCTGGGACACGCCACGAACACGAGAAGGTTTCTACCATTACAGAGCCGGCATTCCCGCGGCCGTCAAGCGTGCGATCGAGTTTGGACCATACGCAGATCTTCTCTGGCTGGAAACAAAGGACCCAAGCGTGAAAGAGGCTGCAAGCTTTGCGAGGCAGATCCGCGAAGTCCATGCCGGCAAGAAGCTGGTATACAACTTATCGCCCAGCTTCAATTGGTCCGCACATGGCTTCAGTGACCAAGACCTGAAGAACTTCATCTGGGATCTCGCCGGACACGGCTTCACTCTGCAGCTCATATCTTTGGCGGGTCTACACAGCACTGCCACGATCTCGCACGAGCTGGCGAAGGCTTACAGGACCGAGGGCATGAAGGCATATGTAGAGATTGTGCAGAGGAGAGAGAAGGAGGTGGGCACTGATGTTCTCACGCATCAGAAGTGGTCCGGCGCGACGTATCTGGATGGCATTATCGGGGCCATACAGGCTGGCAGCAGCGGGAGCAGGAGCATGGGCGAAGGGAATACCGAAGGGCAGTTCTAGAAGTACATGTAGTATGAACAATTGTACAGATTTTGGAACTGGTAGTATGAGAATGGATGTGAATGCGGCGCCAAGCATTCGGGCAGCGTTCCGTGGCCCGTCAGCGCCGGCGCCGGCTCCTCGCTCGTGAGTCGACTTATCGGAGGCTCGTGTGAAGTTAATCTGCCGTCGTTTAGTCGTGATGCAACGGCACTCCCTCCCTCACCACCACGCACGTCGACTTCACGGCGACGCCTTTCCTCCCACTCGCGCTGTTTCCTGCATTGCCTCGCCTCGCCCCGCCTCGCCCCTCCGTCTTTCATGACTCGACTCATGGGGCTCACGGAGGAGAAGAATGGTTAAGGCTCAGCCAGCGACAGCGTCTCCAGCATCACACGCCAGGTACGACTCTCTCTCGCCTGCCTCCGCCAGACCACGTCAGCCCAGCGCACCTTCACTTCTCCCACCTCGCGCAGCTGCAGCACTCACTTGACGCGCACTCCGACGCGTCGCTCCTGCTGCGCTGCGTCAACCAGCACCAGCGCAGGACAGTGCGCCGCGGCTTGTGCGAGCTGCCTCTGCTCTGCCTCCCTCCCCCCCACCTCGTCCCAGCACCACTGCCTCAGTCTCGCCATCGACACCACCATTTTTCCTCCCCTCCCTCATTGACTCTGATGCCTCCAAGTCAGCGAATTACGCGTTCCGCGACCGCGAGGCAGAACGCCGATCCCGACACCAGCACCGCCAACCCAGCAAATACTGCCGCCGCACCGCAGTCGCCAGCCACGACTGCCACACGCTCGCCGCCCATTCGCGATACTCCCGCCCTCCGAAAGCGCAAGCTCGCCAACACCGATCCCCCGCCACCCACTGCTCGCGAGCCACGCAACCCCAAACGTGCTCGCGCCAACGACACCGGCGACAACAGCTTTCCTGCCAGTGCGGACGCCGAGAGCGGCCAGACCGCTGCGGCACCCAAGCGAAGCAAGAGAGCGGCCACTGCTGCTATGTCCAGTGCTGGGTGCGCTCACCCACCCCAGTCCCGTGTGCGAGCAAGAGCTGACAGAGACAGACCGACCAGCGGGTCCTCGGGCGAGACGTCGCCGGAGCAAATTCCTCGTGACTCTTCTCGCCGCAAATCGAGCCGCCGCAAGTCCAAAGAAGGTGAGGTGGACCTCTTCGGCGGCCGGCGTGCACCCACTGACCCGACCGCAGATCCTCTGGTCTCGAGCTCAGCAGCACCGAGTCGAAAGTCGCGCAAGAGCTCGCGGAAAGAACACGGCCAAGATGTGGTCATGAAGGATGTGGACGAGAAGAGAGAGCAGCCAGATCAGGATCCGAATGAGGACGAACAGTCTCGTCAGGATGCTGGACTTGGGGCAGACGGCAGTGATGATGCTGCACCACCACCACAGCGGGGCTTTGGCCAAGATGAACTGGACGCCATGGATCGTGGTGAGGACCCATTTGCAACTGGCTACCTTTCCCGATTTGGCGGTCACGCTGGACTGTCAAACAGTCTGAGAGCTCTATCTGGCATTGTCTCGGGCCAGAACAGTCGGCTCCGCGGCCTGCTCGAGCAGTTGCGTGCCAAGGACGATCCATCATTACAGCTCATTGCCCTGCAAGAACTTTCTGAGATTCTTCTGGTCAGCAATGAGGATAACCTCGCTGGACATTTCGCTCCCGATCAATATGTCAAAGAGCTGGTATCACTGATGCAACCGAACGAGTTCACTGGTGAGGAGAATCCAGAGGTCATGCTGCTCGCTTGCCGGTGCATCGCGAACATGATGGAAGCTCTTCCGGCAGCAACGGCCAGTGTCGTTTACGGTGGAGCAGTGCCGGTCCTGTGTCAGAAACTGCTTGAAATCAACTTCATCGATGTCGCTGAGCAGGCACTCAGCACCTTGGAGAAGATTTCAATCGAGTTTCCATCCTCAATCGTTCGAGAGGGGGGCCTCACGGCATGCTTGACATATCTGGACTTCTTCGCCACTAGCACGCAGAGAACCGCTGTCACCACCGCTGCGAATTGCTGTCGTAACATTCCGGAGGAGTCATTTCCGACAGTACGCGGTGTAATGCCGATACTCCTCAACACGCTTTCAAGCAGCGACCAGCGGGTTGTGGAACAAGCTTCGCTCTGTGTGTCTAGGGTCATCGACAGCTTCAAGTATCATGACAGCAAGCTGGAGGAGCTCGTGAGCCCAGAGCTGCTCAAGGCAGTCCTGCGACTCTTACTGCCAGGCACTACCAACATGATTGGGCCAAACATTCATACTCAGTTCTTGCGAGTCCTCTCGATCACTGCTCGTGCAAGCCCACGGCTTTCTGCGGAGCTCCTCAAGATGAATGTAGTGGATACACTCTACCAAATCCTAACAGGAGTGTCGCCACCCACAGGCACAGACGAGATTGCTGCCAAGATCGACAAGAATGTTATTATGCAAGCCATCATCCGAACTCCTCGCGAGCAGATTTTTGAGACTTTGAATGTCATCTGCGAGCTTTTGCCAACAGTATCCCAAGGCAGTCTCATGTTCCTCGACGATCTGCAGGACGCCGGGTACACCGGGCCAGACAATGCATCCATGTCAACTCGCTCAAAGACAGCTCCTAACGACAAGAGAGTCGAACTCTTGAAGCAGTGCCCGGACGAAGTCAAGAGATTCGCCATCATCTTGTTCCCAACTTTGATGCACGCATACACCAGTACCGTCAATCTTTCCGTGCGGCAGAAAGTGCTTACTGCTCAGCTCAAAATGCTCTCCAACCTGGAAGCCGAAATACTCAAGGAGGCTCTCAGGGGTGTTACTTATGCATCTCATCTGGCATCGATCTTGTCGCAACAGGACAACACTTCGCTTGTCACATTTGCGCTCCAGGCCGCCGAGCTGCTATTGAAGCGGCTGGAGTCCCTTTATCGACCGCAATTCTACCGTGAAGGTGTCATGGCCGAGATCAAGAAACTTGCTGATCGACCACTCAAGACACTAGGAGCGTCAGAAAAGCACTCCTCTCTTGGAACAGCTGCCATCATCCCAGACGAGGGTCATGACGACCACGAGGAAAATCACAATGAAGAGGATGAGCCGATCGAAGTTGACATGGAAGACGGAGGTTCAGAAGACCACGATCATCATGATGAGCCACGTGAAGCCGAACACGACGAAGAAGACATTGACGAACACGAGAAGCCCAGACAGGGCCGCGTCGAGGACGAGGATGATGATGACGATGAAGATGACGCTGATAACGACCAAGAGCGCTCTATCGACTCTGACTTGGCTGCATCTCGACCGGCACAACACATTCTGGATCTACAGGACGTCACCACTTTGCGAGCCAGGCGATTCCTTGAGACCCATGGCGAAGCAGCTAGCGAGCAAATGCAATCGCGGGCAACCGAAGTGTTGGACGATATCAAGGCACTTGCAGATCAGCTGAGAGCATGCTATTCAGGCGCTGCCGCTGGAAGTGGAACGGAAATTTTCACACGCCTCGCCAAATACTTCGATGGTGATACCGTTCAGAGCATCACGAGCTATGAATTGATGACCTCTGGCATAGTAGACGTCCTTCTCGACCTATTCACAGCCGCCAACGAGGAGGCGGCAACCGCCGCACGCTCCGATTTCCTCGAGGTCTTCATGGCAACACAGCAGGCAATTGTCATCACTAGGGACGCCAAATCTCCGTCCACGGCATTCAGTGTCCTCACGCACAAGCTTCAGGAACTGCTCAGCCGTGCCGAGCATTTCGAGGTGATTACGGTGCACCACAATGCATTTGAGAGCAATAGAGGCAGCGCAGCTTCTATGTTGGCTAAGCAGCTTCGTCTGAAGCTTGTAGCCGACGATGACTCAGGCATCCCGCGTCCTTATCGAAACATCATGGTCTCTATCCATGCAATTGCCACATTCAAGGCGCTAGATGATTACTTGAGGCCGCGCATCAGCATGGGCGATCGCCCGCGTGGTTCTCGTCGTGGAGACATGTCAAGTGCCATGGCGGCATATGCGGCAGCGATGGCTGGCCGAGGAGATCGATCAATACCACCACCGCCCACATTGCCAACGTTGGGGAGCTCAACTCTGCCTACTCGCAGCACCGGCAAGAAGATGCCGAGGACCAAGTCTTCCAAATCTGCACCAGAAACGGGAACAGAGCCTGGCAAGACTGAGGACAGTACGAGTAAATTGCGTCGGTCTTCGAGGAGACATTCTTCCCAAGCATCATCATCGATTGCCCCACCTCCTCCACAGCCCGAGAACTCTGATGAGACGTCACTGGGAGATAGGGACGCACTTCAGGAGGCCCTTGAATGCGCTGATGAAGCGCACATCTCGGATGACGATGACGACATGGATGCTGATCTGGACGCACTGGTTGATGATCTTGAAGATGGAGCCCTGGAGCGCGATGAGCCCGACCCATCGGCAGTCAATCTTGAGGTGGCGAACTCTGGCAAAGTCACTGCTCGCACAGAAGATGGTGCTCGTGTTAGCACACCTTCTCAAGGCATACCCACACCAACTAGCACAGCAGACCGCCTGTCAGCGTCTGCCCGACTTGCTGCAGCACGAGAGCTGCTGAGCACGCCTACCCTATCCACCAGGCCCATGTCCTATGCCTCTGCGGTGCAGAAGACTCCTGAGGATTGGCACATTGAGTTCAGCGTGAACAATCAGCCGATCGCTAGCGATACTACGATCTACCGTGCTTGCCATTTCAATCAAGCTCACGGCGACGAAGTCTCAGCACGTAACATTTGGTCAGCGACCCACGCCATCTCCTTCAAGAAGGTAGCAGGACCACCGCCAAGCGACCGTAGCTCAAGAACTCCGCCGCCCATGCCAGATGCAACTTCTCAGAATGGTCTCCCTCCCTCTTTGGACAACCATCCTGTAACTTCAGGCATCTTGCGATTGATGAGCATTTTACATGCCTTGAATGCCAATCTGGACGATGTCTTGGCTGAACACAAGGCTACAGTGAAACTCAACGCCGAACCACCATCCCAATTCGTCAACACGAAGTTGACGGCCAAGCTCAATCGACAGCTGGAGGAGCCGTTGATCGTGGCGAGCCAGTGCCTCCCCACATGGGCAGAGGATCTTGCCCGCCTCTATCCCTTTCTCTTTCCGTTCGAGACACGCCATCTTTTCCTGCAATCGACCTCTTTCGGATACTCTCGGCTCATGTCGCGCTGGCAGAACAGCCAGGAAGAATCATCACGCAGCCGCCATCGCGATGAACGCCCGTTCTTGGGACGAGTGCAGCGCCAAAAAGTTCGTATCTCACGGTCTCGCATGCTCGAATCTGCCATGAAGGTGATGGAGCTCTATGGCTCATCCTCGAGCATGCTGGAAGTCGAATACTTTGATGAGGTCGGCACTGGACTGGGTCCGACCTTGGAATTCTACTCCACTGTTTCCAAAGAGTTTTCCAAGAAGAAGACCAAGCTGTGGCGCGAGAATGAGTCCTTGGACAACAGCGAGTACGCATTTGGCAAGCGCGGCCTATTCCCTGCGCCAATGAGTGAAGAGATGGCACGTAAGGAGAATGGCCAGAAGGTACTAAACATGTTCAAGATGCTGGGCAAGTTTGTGGCACGATCCATGCTTGACTCGCGCATCATCGATGTGTCTTTCAACCCGACCTTCTTCCGTGTCGGTGCAAGCACCACGACGGTCACCCCATCGCTCGGCGCCGTGGCTGCGGTCGACGAAGGCCTTGCCCACTCGCTCAAGGTCCTGAGGAAGTATGCCAATGCTAAGCAGCGCATTGACGAAGATGCAACCCTCTCGCCGGATCAAAAGGCCTCCAAGGCAGAGCAAATTCGAATCAATGATGCTCATATCGAAGATCTCGGTCTGGACTTCACCCTGCCTGGTCATCCTGATATCGAACTTCTTCCATATGGGTCCACTATCAATGTCACCATCGACAACGTCGGACAGTACATCAAAAAGGTCATCGACTTTACTCTACAGTCTGGCGTGCAGAGACAGGTGGAAGCCTTCCGGACTGGTTTCTCACTCGTCTTCCCATACTCGGCACTGAGAGCGTTCACGCCGGATGAGCTCTGCATGCTTTTCGGTCACGGAGAGGAGGACTGGTCACTTGAAACGCTGATGGACTCTATCAAAGCCGATCACGGATTTAACCTGGACAGTCGCAGCGTCCGCAACCTGCTGCAAGCCATGTCAGAGTTCTCGTCTCAAGACCGGCGCGACTTCTTGCAATTTGTTACGGGCAGCCCGAAGCTGCCGATCGGAGGTATGTGTAGGCAACATGCACGCTTTATGGTCTTTGCTAATATTTCCCGCAGGCTTCAAATCGCTCACCCCAATGTTTACCGTGGTCCGCAAGAGCGCCGATGCGCCATATACCTCCGACGATTACCTACCCAGTGTCATGACATGCGTCAACTATCTGAAGATGCCAGATTACAGCTCACTTGAAGTTCTCAAGTCGAGATTCAATACAGCTTCCAAGGAAGGCCAGGGAGCTTTCCACTTATCATAGACAATCGCATTTGATGTGCTGCTTCAGCGAGCACTAGTGCGAGGCGCACGGCCGGTGCAAAAGTCGTTACGGTTCATTTTGAGTTGGAAGAATGCATAGCCCGGCGTTCGTGTTCTTTTGCCATTGGGAACTTATGAAACGCCGCCACGGCCATGGGTAATATCAACACAGGCATGATGTATGTAGCTAAATCCAGGCTCGGAAGTGTTCCTGCCTGCCAAAGACGATCGTTTTCTCAGTGGCTTTCACGACGCCTCTCAGCTTGAGCATATCTTGTTTCCGATTCCATTGCGCGACAGGCTCTCCGAGAGCACATACAGCTCGCCGTAGGAAGAATAGGAAGAATTACGGAGCGTACAGAGCGAGTGCCGAGGCATGCATGAGGCGTACGCTTAACCGCACGAGCCCCACCTATCGAGGACGGGATAGGGCAAGCAAGCACCGATGTCGTCGTCGACTACGCCGGACCTCTTCCTGTGCCTGTCTGACACGCTCTGTAAAGAATTGCTTTTCACCATCACAATGCCCGCCATCCGAGTTGCTCCCACGCGAGCCCAGCAAGCCGTGGGCCTCCTGCGCGCCATCAATTCCGGCACCAGTACATGCCCATGTCACTCCAACCCCGGTCATCACCACCATGCTCAGAAGAATCCTACCGCTGGACGCGTACGGTCGCTGGCGACCCCTGTGGGCAGTGCACACCAACAGAAAGAATATGCCTTCGAGATGGCCGCGTCCAGCATTCGATTCGGTCCCGGCTGCACCAAGGAGGTCGGCATGGACTTCAAGAACCTGCACGCCAAGAAGGTCATGGTCGTGACCGATTCTACGGTGACGAAGCTGGATGCAATGAAGCAATCGATCGAAGGCCTGGAACGTGAAGGCATTGCTTTCCACGTCTTCGACAAAGTCAAGGTTGAGCCGAAAGACTACTCTATTCGGGAGGCCATCGACTTTGCCAAGCCGTATGCACCTGATGCTTTTCTGGCTGTCGGTGGCGGCAGTGTGATCGATACTGCCAAGCTGATGAACCTGTACACCACCTGTCCCGATGCTGAATTTCTGGACTTCGTCAACGCGCCCCTTGGAGCAGGCAAGCCGATCACGTCTAAGCTTAAGCCTCTGATCGCTGTGCCAACCACTGCTGGAACGGGTTCTGAGACCACGGGCACGGCCATCTTCGATCTCGTATCGAAGAAAGCGAAGACTGGTATCGCTCATCGCAACCTTAAGCCCACCCTCGGAGTTTGTGACCCGATCAACACTCGCACCATGCCATCAGCAGTCCACGCCTCATCCGGTCTTGATGTTCTCTGCCACAGTCTTGAATCATGGACAGCCATACCTTACTACGAACGAGTTCCGAGACCAACCAATCCAATCAATAGGCCTGCCTACCAAGGTGCCAATCCAATTAGCGACATCTTCTCGCTCCAGGCCCTCAAAGATACTGTCAAATATCTTCCTCGTGCTGTTAAGGATCCGGATGACTGGGAGGCTCAATCCAAGATGCTCCTTGCTGCCACACTCGCGGGCGTAGGTTTCGGGAACGCAGGTGTCCATCTCTGCCACGGAATGTCATACCCAATTTCATCGCAGAATCCCGGCTACCAACATGCTGGCTATGAAGTGCAAACTCCGATCATTCCTCATGGAGTCTCAGTGGCGGTCAGTGCACCAGCAGTCTTCAGGTTTACCGGTGCTTCGAATCCAGAGCGACATCTCGCAGCTGCGGAAGCATTTGGTGTCGATGTTTCGAATGCGAAGAAGGACAGTGCTGGCGAGATTCTCAGTGAGGCATTGGCAGAGTTCCTCGTGAAGCTTGGCGATCAACCGAGAGGTCTCAAGGCCTTGGGCTTCAAGAATGAGCATATCGATGCGCTGGTGGAGGGCACCATGCCGCAAGCACGTGTATTGATGCTGGCACCGAATTTGGAGATGCAAGATACTTCTGCTGAAAGGGAACAGCTCCGAGGATTATTCGAAAATGCAATGGAGTACTAGGTCATTCGAGCTAGAATTGTAGTTTCGACAGAGCAAAGCAGATCTCTCAGCAATCGGATGGCGTATGGTTTCTTGTGCATCTGAGCGTCCGTTGTGTTTCCAAATGAACAGGTTCTGTGGGTTTGGACAATGTCCTGCCGCGCGCAAGCTCTGTATAGGACTGTATGGATAGCTGAGATGTCTCATTCTTCTATCGATGTCCACGAGGACCGCATCGAGCCGTCTGACCACGACTAACACATTACACCTTCATTATCATCTGATCATTATTGACAATTACAAGCCGGCCTGTCCGCACGGCCGGAATTCATATTACTGCCAGTGAATTGGCTGGGAAGCCGAGGTCAAATTCTCCAGCAAAACTGTCCCAAAAATTTTCATCGAGGTAGTTGAAAAAGTCAGTATTGAGAATTTCGTCGGGTGGCGTCGGCTGGCCCAGGTCGTCAGGCTGTCGAGATTGGCTTGCTGGGTCCGGTGCGCCTACAGATGCGTCGGGATGCTGTTCGTTAAATTTCGACTCGTACACCTGCTTCATCCACCGAATGCGTTGCGCCCACTTGCGGAATGATTCGTTGTTGACGCGAATCCCGTCCGGTGCAGACTTTGTAGATTCTTCGAACCTGACAGCAGACTCTTCGATTACTTCACAGAAGCTGACCTGTTCACCGAACACCGTGAGATCCCATCCTTCCACGTCCAGCGAAGCAAGCTTGGTCAACACTATAAATGCGTGCGCAAATTGCCCAAAGACCGAAAATGGTAACAAGTAGTATGCTGCGGATGGAATGGCAAAGTAGACATCAAGGAATGCCTTGATCGCTGCCACACATCGATACAAGTCGTCCAGGACACTGCTGAGTGATTTCGAGCGATCTTCTTGAAGCTCGATCAAGGAGAGCTCCCACATCGAAATTTCGGCAGTGAGATATTGCATCTGTAGGAAAAGATTGTCCTCTTTGCACTCATCCGTGCGACGAAGCCTTTCCAGGTCTGCTTGGTAGGCTTTGGTGTATATCTTCGCCGGTACTGTAGGGCAATCTGTCGTGTGGATGGTCTCCACTACGGTTTGTATGCGAACCATTTGCACGAGAAAGATGTCGGTGTCGTACTCTCGTGCTGCTTCCAGTGCAGCAAGGCATCCTCGCATATGTCTGGTGAATGGCATTGCATCAACCTTCTTGAAAGAAGACGATAGCATCGACGAGAGATAGAACAGCCCCACGAGTACGCGGTGCTCTTCAAGAGTGGGCGTTCGAGTAGCAATATTATTGCCGTGTACTGCCTTTGTCGTTTGCGTCTTGAAGACTCCCCAAGGCTGTGGCTGCCGGTCGATACCCATGTCGATCGTAAGAGCAATGGCCAGGTGAAGCAGATTGGTGACTTGTTGACACCAGAATACATGAGCGTGAAACCAGGCCACAAATACCATGATGGCTTGAAGAAGGTCGATGGATTTCTCTCCATTGATCATGATACGTTCGCTGATGTCTCTGATTAACTCTCTCAACAGTATTTGTTGCCTGGGCAGGTCGTGAAACATGGCAACAGTAGTGATTGCCCTTAACAAGACGGGCTTGGCTTTGTATAATTCCTGGGCGTTGACACCCTCTGGAAGCACAACGTATGGAAGCCCAGGCGACATTAGTCGGCGGAAGCGATCCAGTAACACTTCGGCTTCATTCAAGGTCACCGCGTTCGATCGAGCCTCGCTATTGGGAGCCAGTGTTGCTGGTGAAGTGACCTTGCTTGAGCGGCCAGGTGTCTCTGTAGCGTCATGGATTGGTTCCTCGTGGCACATTGCATTGAGGACTTCATGCTGTCGGCTTAATCCTTTATCGGTAGCGAAGGATTGTCCTATAGAGACTTGCGAGATTGGAGGTGATGGCTGACCATACTCATTTGTCGCTCGAGCTACTTGAGGCGTGGAAGAAAGTGCATGAACTAGATGTGCAATTTTGCTCTCCAGCTTCTCCAGCTGAGCAGCACGCCTGCATATTTGTCAATCCAGGCATCTCATGCAAACATCATGAAGTCGGACATACGTTGTTTTGACAGGCTTCTTCCGCTTCAGAATAGGTTCCTTCGAGTGGCATTCTTTCTTCAGCCTCGCACATCTGCGTCTCGCGTCAGTATACGACGAGGCTAGCAACCAGGCATTCGAGACGATCATCGCAAGACACAGACTTGCGAGTAGACGACTATCCGCGTTGCGCTGCGAGTGAAGCAAAGACGTATACTGGTCGATCCGAGCGCTGCCGAACGGTATAGGATAGGTGGATAGGCGTACCGCTCGCATACGTTCTCACCAACCCTCCTTACGCATTTCGCCTTGGCCTTCGAGCAGGTTGTACATGATCGCACGGCTATGCGAGGCGTGCTGTCGTTCTCCATAATGATCTGCATGAAAGTCGGTCGTGCTCAGTGCGTAACTACGGCAACTTACTGTGGGTGAACGGAGAAGGTTGTTCGACAAAGTCCCTCTTTCGCCGTCGGCAGCGGAGCCTGTTTGATTCCGCTGCCGCTCCTGCGACTGTCAGCATTCAAAGCTTTCCATAATCAGAAGCTTCTCTCCGTCGCTTTCTCTCCCAATCCAATCTCCTGGAGATAGTCAACACGCCAACAGGCAGTCGCATTCCTCGTGCACTCATTATTCGCTCTCGAGCTTTACCATACAATGTCGAGCAAGCGTACAGGCAGGTGACGCCTGGACGCCAGTACAGCATGGCATGACTTGGGCAGCTGTTGTCAGAACATGTGCAGTCTTGGTATGGCACGCCGCCAATCTCTAAGAAACCGAGCCACAGCCTTGGGAAAAGGCCTCGGATGCTCGGTGTGTCTGTCACAATACAATTGCTCAGGGATAGTGACAATGATGCGAGGTGATTTCGAGCTGAGTCTCAAGTCTCGCCAAATCGATGGAAAGCAAATTTTACACCGCTCGTCCTCTTCAGTGCTCATCGCCTCGCTGCGAAGAACACGGCGGAGTCGGGGCTAGAGCAATAACCAAGTGTAGCTGACACTGTCTCGAGAGTCACGATACCTCATTCCTTGGGCCAGCCAGCTCTTAGCTTCTCAATCGCCTCATCTTCGCCCACAACATCCGCCATCTTAGCATCCATATCGAAGATGTTTGCATCGTGGATGGCTTGACTTCTGTCGCCACAAGCGGAGGCAACGACCATAGGACGATAGTTGTGCTGCATTGCATCCAATGTGGTTGCTCTCACACACCCAGACGTGCTTACACCCGCTATGACCACGGTATCCACTCCGAGTAGATGCAGTGTTCCAGCAAGCTCAGTTCCGAAAAAGGCAGAAGCGTGCTTCTTTACGATGATTTCTTCGCCTTCGAGCGGCTCTAAGCCCGGGAGGAGAGCGTCGTAACCACGGGCATTGCCCTTGAGCCACACGTCCAACGGTCGAGCTTTCAAGTAGAACAGTCCAGCATCGGACATATCTTGCTTGGTATAGAGGACCTGAGTATGGACCACCGGAACCTTGGCTTCTCGAGCCGCCTGCACCAGCCGCCGCATGACACTTGGTGCAGTAGTAGCAGCCGGATTAGAGCTGCAATCCAGCGGTGATCCTGCAGTGAAGTAGGCTGCGCAGACATCAATCAAAATAAGAGCTGGCCGTTTGCCCTGCACATGTTTTAGTTTATGTGCTGGAACTTCGTGCTCATTCTTGGTACAGACCCAGCCCATACGATTGCTAAAGCCTGATGCTTTGTATGAGTCTGCTTCGGCATGTTCAGGCGCACTCGACATTTTCCAGTGTTGTTCACAGTAGTCTTTGGGAATATTACGATTCAGATATAATCAAAGGTGGGCTGACGCGCATATGTATGGAGATTCGAATTTGCCTGCCTGCCCATGCTTCTGATAGGCGAACATGCGCCGCTGCTCCCCACTCAGCCGCGCACCATGTTGTCTTCTACCACAGTTTCGCAAGGAAAAGATACGACAATCTGTACAACACCCGGGTGAATACTGATTCAAAGTATAGCTTGGTTGATTGATGTGAATACGGTTATGCTGTCTTCTGCCATGCAGCAGAAAGACCAATGAGAGAGCTGAGTGTACCGGCAAGACCAACAATGCCATCGTCGAGGTTGAAGACGCCGATGGCACTGCCTGGAACTGTAATGTCAGCGACGTCTGAGATGAGCTGTAGCTGTGTTGCTGCCTTTTCCCTAGCAAGTGTCAGTAATTTTCTGATCGAGGACATGCAAGGATGTGTAATACCTCTCGAGGGTCTTCTCCTCCACCTTCTTTTCCGCATCTGCGCTATGCTTGCGCTTCTGAGCGATAGCTTGGAGGTTGTAAAGTGTATACAGTCCGGCAACAATGTTGCAGGCCAGACCTGCGAACCACGCGCGATAAGCTTCTTTTTGCAACCTCGCGCCGTTAGACAGCTTGTAGATGCCAGTCTGGTCAAAGTAGGTCAAAGCGTCGAGAGAGAGATAGGAAGCATATCCGAGCTGGCGTCCAACGGCCAAGTACTTGAGCACTGGATCCATCGACTTGGACTCAGCTGCGACGGCTGCGGCCTTAAAGTGCTCGACGAATTTGCCGAGCCTGAATGCCTTTCTCGCACTTCCGAAGTTCTTCTTGATGGCTTCGAAGATGGCGACCGTGGTCTGCGGGTGGTTGGTTCGGTAGAGGTACCAGGCTAAGAAGCGGGAGAAGTATTGCACTGTTCGGAGGACCTTGTCGCGACCAACTTGAGTCTACAGCATTACTATGTGGCTGCGAGTGCAAGCGACGGGGCGGGACTGGCCTACCTGTAGTGGCTACAAAGCGGTTGAAATGAGCCACAGAGGGGTGGTATATTACAGCGTCGGCAACCATGGCTGATTGATGCTTCGGTCGGGTCAAGTGGAGAGTCGGTGGTGGTGGTGGTGGTGGTGGTGGCGACGCTGCACTGTTCTGTGAGAATGGCAATAGCTCCTCAGAACGATGGGTTGACTATCGACGGGTCGAGTGGTGGTAGGAGAGGTCGACTGGGAGAAATCGGGGTCAGATGGCATAACAAAGTACTGCGTCGCCAGGTGGGAATCGCGCGTTCACAGCCGAGCCGAGGCGAGGCGGGTGACATCGGCTACACTGGCGCGGTGCGCTTTGTTCCACGCCAGCGCCACGGCCACGGCGTCTGACTGACAGAACACCACCTGGAGACGATACCACCACAAGCGAGTCGCCCATCGGCCAAATCTCCCGTCATGGCGAAGAAAGGTACGCGGCTGCAGACTGGCGATGCGCATCCACACACCATCGATACTGATGATATACGGCAACAGCCAAATCGCGCACCATCGCCGTGCGCCTCATCTCAATGGCCATGACGGGATACTACAAAACCTTCACCAGGCCGAGAACCCATCGCCCTCTGAGCATGCTGAAATATGACCCAGTCGGTCAGTATGCCTCACTGGCGAAAGCAATCATGACATCTGACGCGTGCTATCAGTCAAGAAGAAAGTTTTATTCCTTGAAGCAAAACGCGGCGGCAAGTAAAATCCTTCCAACAACCGCGGCACCGAATAGCGATCGATAGTACCTGGTGGCCGTGCAGTGCAAGCATATCACGACCCGTCTAAGCAAGACCTTTGAAAAGCCCATGGCTACGCAGGCAGGAGGCCCAGCCACTGCACATCCATCGCCTGCTGGAGCCTGCGCGATCACGCAGGATGACGATGCACTGGAAGAGCAGAGAGCATGGGAATGGATCGGAGCTCACACCTGAGTGGTAGCGTGAGCTACTGAAGCCAGGCAAGGCAAGACGCGGTGTTTTTGTACACCAGAGCAATTGGTTACATGGAGACACCAAGACCGTCATGGTCGAGAGCTATGATAGAATACACAGAGCCAGGTCTTCGCTGCGGATCGATTCCCGCCTCGAAAGCACTACGTGACCAGAGACAGCCGTCAGCGTCCAGCAAGCTCTCGGGCAAAGCGCGCGTTCTTCTCCTCATCTACGTGTTCATTAGCAGGCCATCAATGCTCTCGTGACTCAAAATTCTTCTTACTTGTGGTCAATCGCTTCGCAGCCCGTGTCTGTCGCGCTGTAGTGCCAGCAGAGCTATGCATGGACCGTGGAATGGAAGGCAGATCCTTCACACTCGAGCGTCGAACCAGGCCGAGAGATTTCGACTGTGGGTGAGATGTCGCATCGCTCGCCGCCGCCCTTCGCTGCTTGCGCTCGTGCTCATAGCCATCAATGATTTGGCTGTCTGCCTTCCGCTTCACTGTTCCGCGTGCAGGCTTCAACCCTCCGACCGCTTCTTTTTGCTTCTTTCCCGATCCTTGATATCGATTCAAGTGTCGCCCGTTGCTCGCAGTCGCAATGAATTCGGGGGAGCTGCTGATTCACGTCAAACCCGCTTTTTTCCCAGCAATCGCTCTGGACACGCGTGCAGGTCAAGTCGTGAACATACCTTGGCATTACATTGGGTGAAACGGGATCTAACAGTGGATCTACCTTTGGGCTTTGGATGTCTCGTGGCTTCGGGGTCTGGAAAGAGCTCTGAGGCAGCTTGTTGATATGCTTCAACGACCCCGACTGCTGCGAGCCGGAGGCTGGGCGTACCAGCTTCATCGAGCTATTGGGAGGTGGCATAGAACTGAACGCAGAGAGAAAGTGTTAGCACGTACGAATGTTCCGGGTAGCCAGTCATGCAAACTATCACCGCTAGCCCACGCTCCAAAGCGAGTAGATGACTGATGGCTTTGGAAGCTCGGTGAACGCTGGACTTACTTTAACGATGCGTGTCGATCGATTTGGTGCTGCAGACCATCCTGCCCGCTTCGACTCATTGCGTTGTCTGGATCGCTTTGGTTCACAGCATCCTCATAGATGCTGAAGTCAGGCTCTGAAGCTTGCCGTGTGTTGTTGAATGCAGCAAAAGAGGGCAGCGGATCCATGCGCTGGAGACCCATGCCGGAGCTCTGGCAAGAGTCTGCCTGTGTGCCAGGTACAGCAACCACACGCTTTGCAGAGACCGTTGCGGCTGTCAGCGGGGAGGAAGTCCGGGGCGTAGTTGCAGGTTCGACATCTTGTGATTCTTCAACAACGGCTCCTCGAATCTTGTCCGGCAGGGTATGTTCGTGTGCAATTACCTGGGACTCTTGAACAACCGGAGCTGGAATCGTTTCTGTTGCGTCTCGATGAGGTGACATACCGCGTGCAGGCTTTTGATTCTCGAGAAGAGCCACATTTTTGGCAGCCTCAGCTTTGACCAAATCAGCTTTGAGTCCTATGACCGTTTGCTCGTGACTCTTGGCAGTCTCTTGCCAGCTAAATCCCACTTGCTCGAGAAACCCAGTATTCTCAGCTCTCGCTTTCATCAGCTCCTCTGTGGCCTCGGACAGCCTTGCTCGAAGCTCGGTTGCAGTCTTCTCAACTGCCGCCTTCGCCTTATGGCGCTCGGTGTCATATTTGACTTCGACTCGTTTTGCATCTTCGTGCGCCCGTCTGACTTGGCCTTGGAGTCCAGTGACTTGAGTACGCAATTTGCTTTCGCGATCTTCACCGCTGTGCACCTTGCTCGGAAGGGTTTCCACCACTCTTCGTAGCGCTCCGATCTGTTCGACAGCTCGTTCGCCCTCTTTCTGTCCAGCAGCGAGCCGTTCATTGAGAGCTTTCACCTTATCGCGGGACTTCTCGAGATCGTCTTGGACAGCTTCTAAGTTGCTCTGCGCGGCTCCAAAGCCCGAGACCTCTGCTTCCCTTGCATTCACCATCCTCTTCAAACCCTCTACCTCCCTGTTACTACTGTCAAATTGAGCTCGATACATTTCCAGGTCGGCATTGGCAGAAGCTAGCTTATTCTCAAGACTTCGAACATCTCTTGCGAGTCTCGCACTCTCGTGGACCAATCTCTTGTTCTCATTGTCTGTATCAGCGGAGTCACGAGTCTGCAGTTCATGGTTATGTCTCGCCATTTCTGTTCGAATTTGGTCAATCTTGTGGGCAACCTGACGCTGGACCTCCGCATTCGTCAAAGTTGCAGATAATTCAGGAGCTTCATTACTCTGCTGCACGAGTCTGAGTTTCTCCTCCAGAGTTGACTTTGCAGTTGTTAAGTCAACAATTTGTTCCACGTTGCGCTGCAGCTGAGCTTCTGCATGTTTGAGCGCGTCGCTCAGCTTGATGCCTTCTGCTGGCTCGATCTTGGAATTTGATTGAGCCGCCACTTGTTCCTTCAGTGTCACGATTTGCTGTTCCAACTCGGCCTCCTTCTTTTGTGCGTCCTTGAACCGGACCTCGAAGGAACGGGCTGTCGAAAGGTCATTCTTCAACCCTTGAATTATGACTCCGTTTGCATAATCCTGACTCGATGACTGCTGGTGCTGAGATAGGTCAGCTCTCAGAGTCTTTAGCGTCTCGTCGAAGTGCGACCTCAAGGAGCTTTCAGATCCTATGGCGTTGTCTTGGTCTTCGTCATGGCTGCTCAGGCTGTTCGCGCCGCTGTCAGTGCCTACTAGTACGTTTACGCTGGCCACTTACCTTTCAGATATAGACTCCACAAGTCCCTTGAGAGAGGTGACTTCCTCCACGGTCGAAGTCTGCTGCGAGTTCAGAGCCTGTACTGCAGCTGCAATCTTCCCAAGCATTTCGACAAGGTCATCTTTGGTGTTGCCGCATTCCAAAGTGGCATGAATCTCATACAATTTGTCCAGGATTGTATCGGAGGCCGTTTTCATCTGCCTTGTGATGGCTCCACTTGAGGCATCTTCATCTTTCAGCCGACTCAGTAAGTGCAATCGAAGCTGCTTCTCCTCAGAAAGCAGCCGGCCCTTCTCGTGTACCTGCTCTTCGAGGGTTGAAGACCGAACAGTTGCCACTGCAAGCTTCTCATTGGTTTCGCGCAAAGCTTTCAATGCCTCCGCTTTCAGCTGTGTAGACCTCTCAGTGCAAGCAGACATCTGCTGCAGTAAAGAAGTGTGATCAAGCCTGTTTAAACTGACATGGCCGATTAGCTGCTCAGTCTGCTGCCGCTGGGCAAATGAATCTTTTCTGACGACAGCCAAATCATTCCCCAGGCCATCAACAAAAGCTTTCAGACGGCTGGTCTTCGACCTGTGCCCGAAGAGTTTTGCTGCCTGCTCGTTCATAGCTGCGGAGAGATTTTCGTTCTCTTGCTCAACGGCTTTTAGTCGACCTTGAAGAAGGCCCTGGCGATCTAGAGCTTGCTGAAGCCGATGCTTCAGAGTCTCACGTTCGGCATCATGCATGGCGGACTCTGCTTTGCTCTTGCGGCATATCTTGCTTGCCATATCTCCAATGGCATCCTCCACATCAGTCGAGCGGAGATTAGCATCTTCGGAACGCTGCGCCTGCATCGTGAGTGGCGCTTCATTGGAGTTTCTCGCACGAACAGCATGCATGTGCCCGGAAAGCCTGGAACTGTTGACTGTCGGACCGGACAGGAGGAGAGCATGCTGTTGGGGGCGATATCTACCTATCGCAGGCAGAGTCCGCAGAGTCAGCCGATGTCCGGGCCGCGAGGCTGTAGTGAAAGCGAAATGCCTCTCTGAGCGTCGCGAGGCTGCAGCCTGCGTGTCCACCTGAAGCTGCGAGGGCGGCGGGCTTCGAGAGGGCTCGAGTGGCGGACTGCGTCGAGACGAGACACTGCCTTGCGTCGTTGAGGCGAGTTGCGAGGTGCAATGCTCGGTCGAGGGAAGCACACCAACGAAGTTGTCCGTCCAAGGGTGTGCGTCTGCCTGACTGCTGGCCTCCATCATGCCAACGCAACGCAACGCAACGCAACGCAACGCCTTCCGCTGAGTGGCCAGCCAGCCTAAAGAGTCGTCAGGAGCAAGAGTAGGTCCAGAATCATGTGAGGTTTGGGCCAAGCGGTGGCGAGAGTGCAGGCGAGGCGAGGCAGGCACTCGCGTCGTTGCTTCCTGCACGGTCCCGTCCTCTTTCCATTTTCACACTTCCCATCGTCAGCGCATCGATGGGTTTACTTGGACCTACCATGACGTGCGGAGATCTCGTTCGCGTGACAGCGCCATGAACAGCAGTGCGACTCGACCTACTGATATCGCCTCTGGGCCAGCTTTGTGCTATACACTTATGCCATGGCGATTTAGCAGCGCAGCGTCCCGCGCTCTTCGACATCATTTGGAATCCACGCCGTTTATGGCAGATTCGAGCGCAGTTGAGCGACGCCACATGCCACTCGTCTCGTCACAGAGAGGATACCACGAGAAGAACAGGACAGACAGATGGAGAGGCAACATCAACGACCCGTGCAGCCGCGAAAGGTGCTCGTCGAAAGCGTGATTCAGGAGCAAGCTACAATATGTCAAGATGTTGTGATGCGATTGTGATCATTCTCAACCCAAGATGGGTAGAGCGTCGAGTTGACAATAATAAATGGATGACTGTATGCGCCTGAGGATGTCTGGGCTCTGCAGACGTCGGGTGTCCAACTTCCTTGGCTCTTCATGACGACCAATCGTCTACGCATGCATGCATACATATAGCCGCCCATCACACCCGACTTCACGCTTCCACAACAGAATCCATCTTGAACGTCTTATTGGTACCCGGGCTTCTTGATCATCAAGTCATCCGTATGAGATGTTCTGCATTGGTCTCGTCTCGGTCCTGTCCCTCTCGCTTCGCTCAGACTAACCCACTTTCACACTGCTCTATGCAGACCAGATCACCCTGGGCGCTTCCGCTACTGGTACAGTACTCAAGGTGGGTTTCTCATATGTTCTTGACCTTGTGTTCTCGACATCTTTACACTCTCGCATCAAGACATTGCGAGCCTCGGCCCATAGACATCGACGCCCCTCGAAGAAACCATCGCGATGAAACTTGCACGCTCCGTGCCCGTAATAGCAGCGGCATCGCTAGGCACAGCAGGAATGCTCAAGCGACAAGTCGATGACACGACAGCACAGCCCAGTCTTACAGCAACTGCATCAGAGAAGCCAGCCTTCACCACACCCATACCAGCAGGCTCAACAACCGGTTCCCATGTCCAGACCACAGCAACATACGCTCAAGCCTCAGATTATAGATACGGCGAGGGGAGCTCAGGGAACACTGTTGACACGGATGCTGGAGCTTCCGGATCGCAATCCGGCGGCTTCACGTTGAGCAGAGGGGGGCTGATTGCCATCTGCATCATCGTGGCAATTGTCGCGCTATTTGGCAGTAAGTGCAGTCGAGGTCGACTTTGAAATGTATCAAAGCTAAAGCTGTCCAGTCGTGACTCTGAGCCTCTTCATCGTCGCCAAACGCCGGCAATGGACGATGAGACAGACGCTCAAACGTGCCTCGCGACGCTTGACCGGGCGTGGCGCCCAACGCGCGACAGCGACAGCCACAGATAGACAGTCGAGAAGAGGTGGAATGCAGATGACTGCTCAACCCTCCAGACAAGGACATAAGCGAGGTCTGGTGATTGGGGTGAACGAGGTAGAAAAGGCAGGCGAGACCAAGCCTCGTCGAGCCGGCGGCACATGGGTGGACCGGCTGTGGAGGAACGACTGGAACGTGGAAACGGCGAGGAGCACACGCTGAGGGCCCGAGGGGATTACAGTACTGCAGAGGAGGGCAATCTTCAAATAGCATAATGCAATTCCAGCGCTCTGGAGTCTGGATCCATGAATTTCCATGTCCGGATGTGGCGGTGGCTGTGCTGTGCGGGAGGCTGGGAGGCTGGGAGGCTGACGGGTAGTAGCTTCTGCAGCTTCTAGCTTCTGACACTGCCAACGCCGTTTACCGCCATTCATGGCGGGTACCCGTACCCATACAGCGGATACATTCTCTGCCCATGTCTATGCCCATGCCCATGCCCATGCCCATGCCCATCCCCAGGCGACCATGTATTGCGCCTATAGCGTCTGTTGCTTGACGAGCAGACGCCAGCGCTGCTTTGGTTGAGGAGCGGCATTCGGCGCTGACTCTCTGCCAATCCATCGTTGCCGCCCAATTGACGACGATACCGACGAATCGCAGAACGACAGCACTCATCCTCTCTGGCCTATTCGCTCGCTTCGTCGCAGCGCCATTGTGATCGCTGTCATCAACGAACACGTCGAGAAGGCTCGCTGCTTGGACCGCACCGCACCGCACCGCACCACTGCCGTTTCGTGGCAAGCCATTTCTGTCGACCAGGCACGCGTGCTCGCATACCGGCATTGTTTCCCACTCGTGCCTTGGCTCCGCGCCGCGAGCTCTGCTCAACAACTGTACAAGGTCATAAAGAGCCGCTTTGTTGTCTTAGACGACTATATTTGGGGTCTTTGTTCCGCGCGAGCATACAACCTCCTGCATCCCCAGACATTTTGGTGGCCAGAAATTGTATACACTTCGCTCCTACGATCACGAGATAACGAACAGGAACTACAAAAGTTGCGAACTTGCTGGCCAAGTCAACACCTAGCATCACGATACGTCGTAGGGCAAAAACCATAGAGCGTCGACAGTCATGGTTGCAGTAAACCAAACCATTACAATTGTCAACAAGGGCGGGAAGATTGTGAGCACTTCTAAGCATCTGGTCAACGTCTTCACCGAGGCAAAAGGCGCATACAACGAACGGAAAGCCGAAATCAAGGCCCAGAGAAAGAGCGATCTAGAAGCCAAGGAGAGGGAGCGCAAGGCGCGGAAACAGCTCGAAGCTTTGACGCTGGTCGACGATGAAGATGACAGTGCTTCGCAGCGAGCTTCGAGAAGGGGAAGCGATGATGGGAGATCTGTCAACAGGAAGCCTGTACCTCCCCGGAGAAGTCAACGTCCGCCAGTTGAGCGTGGAATTTCCGACAGCTATTACACCAACGACCGAACCGCGCGCAAACGACACGACTCACATCAGCCTTCGCCACTGAGACATGCTTCTCTAGGAGACGACGAGCCCGAGATTAAAGAGCTCACCCGGCGCAACACAGATGGCATGCAGCTTCAAAGCAACGGCTTATCTCGAAGAAGAGTCAGTCTGGATGACATCGACATGGATCTCGCCTATGGCGAATTGCCTCCACCACTGCCCGAGAGCAGAGTTGAGGACGAAATCGAGCTTCGATCCAAGATGACCTATTTGCAGCGGCTACTAGATGAGGGCAATTGTGTTCAGCATTCCGTCACTGCCATGATCGATAATCTTCAGAAAAATCCCGATGCTCTGGCAGCTGTGGCCTTGACGTTGGGAGAAATTGCAAACCTTGCCGCGAAGATGGCTCCTGGCGCTCTTGCGACGATGAAGACTTCGTTTCCTGCGATCATAGCACTCCTCGCAAGCCCACAATTTGCAATTGCAGCAGGCGTGGGCGTGGGTGTCACAATCATCGCCTTCGGCAGCTACAAAATCATCAAAAAAATCAAAGCCAAGAACAGCGCAGAACGTCTTCTGGAGAATGCTGTTGAAGCTCAAGCTGCAAGTGCAGACGAAGACGTAGATGAACTGCGGGAGCTCGATTCCATTGAGAAATGGAGACGAGGGATCGCTGACGAAGCGGCCAACTCGATGGGAACCAGTGTCGATGGAGAATTCATTACCCCTGTTGCTACTCGCACTCTTATTGAGGAGGGAAAGCTCACCGAAGCCGACTTCAAGCCGCTTGAGGGCAAGTCGAAGAAGACCAAGAGTAGGAAAGCTAAGAGTGACGTGAGCAGTAGTACGAGAAGGAGCAAAGGGGACAAGGTGAAAGTGAAGGCTAAGAAGGAGCCGTCGATACTGCGAAACCTGTTCAAAGGGCACTCGTAGGTAAGTTCTCATGGACAATGCAAGATTTTGTATCAGAGCGCAGTTCGAGCAATTGCAATGACGTTTCCGCGTACCGACTCAGGGCTGCACAAGCAGCATGGACCTGGTCTTGCTGGCTGCCAAGCTCACATCCCAGGCAAGCAGCTCCAAAGTCTTCTCATCTCGCTCACTCCAGAAGACTATTTCGTTGATGGCCTTGCCAGCGTAAAGCAGAGTATCAATATCAGTGGGACAAAAAGCTGACCACACATTCTCTTCATCCTCCGGCAGTCTCTCTGGCACAACCAGGACACGCCAGATTTCCCCGTCTCGTTCTGGTTCGTTTTTGTAAAGTAGTGTGGGTACGAGCTGAGCATACCAGGACCGCTCTTCATCCAGTGTCTCAATACCCCAGGTCGGTAAGACGGAGTTGAAGACATCAGTGCCGTTGGAGATGAAGCCGGTCAAGTGTAACCCCTTGGAAACCGAAACATTCAGCAAGAGGGATGAATTGAGGCTGGGGTTGGTGGAGACGTAGCTCCCACTGTAGCTCTGACGCACACTTTCCCATATTGCAACTTCCATAGCTCTGACAAGTTCCACTGTAATGATATTGACCAATTCATTGAGCAGTGACACTTCTCCCGCGACCAAGAATGTAATACCAATCCCCTAGTCCTCTAGTATCATCATCTGGGAATAGTATCCAGGAAGTCCACCAGATTTGGTTACAAAAGTTACTGGTCGTTGAGATTGCTCAAGAATCCTGTCTGTTCTGAAGATCTCGAAAGGCATGCCGCAGAAAGTGTTCAACCCTGTTGCCCAGCTCGCAGGGAGGAGCCAGTTGAGGCCAGTTGCGATACCGTTGTAATTTGTTAGGATGTATCTGAGGAATTTAGACATGTCCGAACTGCTACTGTAGATACCCCCGGTAGGACTCTAAACGCCTTCTGCAACATCCCTATAGATATTGAATTGTGAATATTTAGTTTGAATATATATTTATATTTAATTGAATATGATCTTGAATATAGGTAGACTAAATAGTAGGTATATTTATATTTAGGTAGGCTATACGTCGGCGTATATAGATCCTATATAGATTTTCAATTTTATAGTATTTTAGGCTCTTTCTTTATATAATAATAGGTATAAAGCGCGTAGAAGTAATTGAGGTAGATAGGTAATAATACTAGTTATTCTAGTAGTAGTGCTAACTCGTAATTAGTTATTAGACTTAGAGTCTAAATCTAAGCTAATATCGTCGCTAATATTACTACTGCTAATATTCCCGCCGCTAATATTGCCGCCGCTAATAACCAAGCCTGTTATTAAGACCGAGCCTACTATCGAGCGTAGACTATTACTAATTAAAGAGCCTATTACGAAGAGGCTTTATAAGGATCTAAGGAAGACGTCGAAGGCGATAGAGTAGCTTAAGGAATAGCGAGCCGAGATAGACACTTAGTATAAGGTAATAGAGCGGCTACTAGAACAACGCTAGGAGATCGGGAAGGGATATAAGGCTATAGAATATAGAATAATTACGAAGAATACTAAGCTCAATATTTATCTAAAGAAGATAAAGGCTTTCGACGAGTATATTCGGAAAAGGGGCAACTATATACTAGTATATCCGAGGGACTATTATAATAGGGTTTATATTAGGGGGTGGATAGGGTAGTAGTAGGTACAATAGTATTCGATAAGGATCTAGAAGGAGAGGGAGGAAGGTAGGCAAGTTAGCCTAACGCTAAGCGCTAAGCCCTACCTAAGGTATCGAGACCCTAGCTTTACTCGGCCTAGTTATATGCTAATTACGTATAGCCTCTTTAGCCCTAATATACGCTTCCCTTCTAAAGGCCGCGCCCTCGTAGCCTTTCTATATTCCAATCTCGACCTCTATTGCTACTAACTTAGTAAACCTAATAAGCTACTTAGTCCGCGCTAAATTAAACACTTAACTACCTAATTATATAACTATATTAAACCTTACCTTCTAATAGTAATATAGTGCTTTAACTACGCTATCCTTGTATATAATAAGGTAATATATATCTATAAGAATTAAGGGCTAATAACTAATTATAATACGAGCGTATCTTCCCTACTATAATAGGTAGGCATACGAGGTATTATAGTACTGCCTCCGTTCTAAGTAATATTATCCGAGTTCTTCACGTCTACTCTAAAAGACCTAGTAATATTCGTCTCGAGGGGCTAATTACTATTATTTCCGAGGGCTAATTCTATCTATTGGTCGTAGTTTCGCTAGC
>NW_006921532.1:9962959-9965317 GCF_000340215.1 Pseudocercospora fijiensis CIRAD86
AGTTCGTCTAGTTTCTATAGATAACGGCTATTATAAGCGTAGTAGTTAAGGTACGCCTTACTTAAAGGGTTAGAAAGATCGAGGAGTAACCTATTATTTGTAAGATCGACCCCAGCTAGCTTAGCTCTATATTTTTGCCCTTAGTTAGTCTATTAATTAATTAACCCTTTCCCTATATTTAGCCTAGCCTTAAAATTTTAATTAAACCCTTATTATAGTCGTCCTTTTAACTTAGTTAGTATAGTAGGCTCCTAGCCTTAGGCCTATAGTATAGGTAAGGTTATTCCTATAGGTATAGTAATAATAGCAAGTAAAGTTAATAATAGCGGCGCTAGCCGTCTTAGCGCAAACTTTACTTTGCTTTCTAATTTCCTTCTTTAACTAATAATAATATTATTAATATAACCGTATCGGCTTTTAACGCATCGCTAGCTCGTAGCGCGACGCTATTATCGTTATTATTATTATTATTATTCGCGCGCGCGCGGCGCCCTAATCGCCTAGGCCCCGAGGCCTTAATAGGATAAAGGAATAAGAGAGGGACCTAAATACTAAGAGAAGGGCCTTACTACGTAGATAAAGAGCTTCTTAAAAGAGTAGGCGATTAGTTAGTGCATTATAGCGCGCTTATTAACACTCGGTATGCGTTTACTATTATAGTATAGTCTCGTTGTCCTTTGCTAATAATTGCTTGCCTCTAATTAGTTAGCTAATAGCACCCTAGGGGTACTATTAATCCTAGGTTTCTCTAGCGACATTATAGGCTCTTAGCCTTCTTCTTGTTCTTTATACTAGTCTAATACTTATCTAATAACTTAGTTATATCCTTAAAGGAGTCTTTAGCTTCCTACGAATTATATTTAGGCGAATAGCCCTACTACCTTAGTAGGTACTCCTTCTTGCCTTGTCTAGTCTAGTGCTTTAGTATACGCTCGACCGACTATAGCTCTTTACTATTAGCTAAGACTTCTTCCGACTTAGCAGGCGCTTTATCGCCTTCGCGCTAGCAGTATAGCTTAAGGAGGGACACGTAGAAGGTATTACAGATAGTATAATAAGGAGGGAGCTATAACTAGTAAGCCTATATACCCCTAGCCTCCCGGATACGGAATAGGCTAATATATCTTAGTACGAGCTTAGGCCTTGTTTTGCTATCGGGTAATAGGTACTTACGGATACGGAGGTTCTTTACACTAAGCATAACCACATCGCCTTACCTAAAGGTTATTAGTATATAGCGCTTATCGTAGTAGGTCTGTTAGTATTCTTAAGCTTTTATTAGCTTCTTAGCTATCTTAGAATAGATTTCTCGTATCTTCTAAACGCGTTCTATTGCTATTAGTATCTCTAGTACTTAACGCGCTTCCCTTTCCTTACGCTCGGCCTCGAGCGAGGTAAATAGTTCTTATAGCAAAGCGGCATTTTAGCCTATTATAGCTATATAGGGTAAAACCTTAGTTAATAAGTGCACGCTATTATTATATACGAACTCTATAGGCTATAGGAGGTTAACCTAATCTTTAGGGCTCTTATTAATGTAGCTACGTAGGTGCTACTTGTTACGGATCTGATTAGTTAGAGTCCTTATATGATCTTAGAGCGACGCCAAGACTAGTAGGCTGAGCTGTCGCTCTATCTTACTAGGAGCGACAGGAGCGGTTAAGAGCGACAGCGTCGCTCACGTCGCTTACGACTATAGACAAGATGTCTCCTTTGTATTTAGGAACGCCGGAATGCCCTTATAGCTCGAGGCGTTCAACTTATATTACTTACTTACTAATTGGAATTACCTTTGTACTAATTATTCTATCTCTGCCTCCCGCTTGTGTTAGCCTCTCTAAAGAAGCCTCGGCTTGCACGTAATAAGAAGTCACTTAACGATCTGTCGCGAGTAACCGTAACACTTTAAACGCCCTTAGGATAAGTGCCTTATTATAAGTCGGAAGGGGAACTCCCGCCCCTAGCGAGACAGGCAGTACTCGACGTACTACCTCTAGTACTAGCAATATACTCGGAACCTATACCGGAAACGATTCTCTTAAGATCGGAAAGCTAGACTTTTATTACAGCGACCGAGATAAGTTCGATACCTAGGTTAGCTAGATAGATATGTATTTTATGTTCAACTAGGTTTAAGATAACTTAAAGCCAGTCTTCGCAACGACGTTTATACGAGGTAGGGCTTAGTATTAGGTTAAACTATTTCTTAGGACCTATCTAGATAGCAACGGGACCGACAATTCGGATAGAATCTTCGCAAGCTACGAAAATCTTAAGCGTACGATAAAGAAGGTCTTTAGATCTTCTAACGAAGTTGCTACCGTAGTTAGGGTTATCTAACATTAACTCAGAAAGGGT
>NW_006921532.1:9965417-9987111 GCF_000340215.1 Pseudocercospora fijiensis CIRAD86
GTAGAGGCATAACACTTATAAGCTCTTACGGATTAGGACGACGAAGCTCTTATAATAATGTATCGGCGAGGTCTTAAGGACAACGTTAAAGACGAGCTTATACGCGACGGTAGAAAAATAGATAATATAGGAACATTAGTTAAGGTTACGATCGATCTCGACGATAGGCTCTACGAACGAGCTTTGGAACGACGTTATAATTCTAAGACTTCTAGAAAAGCTAGTTATACTCCTAGATACGATAATAGACGAAACTATAGTACCTACGATAAACCAAAAGGGAACAACTACTACGGTACGCAACCAATAGAGCTAGACGCTACCTAAAAGGGTCGAGCAATTAAAGGAAGAAAAGGCAAGAGTTCGCCTAAGAAAGCAGGAAGATTGACTTGCTATACGTATAGCAAGGAAGGCTATATAGCACGGAACTGCCGCGGCAAGAATATAGTGCGACGCGAACAGTTTAATATAATACAACGAAAGGACTCGGGCAGAGAAGGCTACCGAATAGTAGTAGAGCTATACTCTATTAATAACGCGCCGAGGACCTACGTAGAGGTCGTAAAGGAAGAGCTACGACAAATCTGTATAATAGTACGACGACAAGAACCCGTATATAGAGCCCTTTACTAGAGATTCTATTACGACGACTAATGCCAAATTCATTATTCTGCTAAAGTAGAAGCAGGATTCTTCCCTTAGATTAGGCGACTCGTACGAGAAGATGCGAAATCCTAGTTAGAAGAAGAAACGATTGATAAATCTTACTTAGATGCCGACGATAAAGAAAACCGAGATCCGGAAGCTTCATTCCCTCCCGGGGAGGAGTTAGGAGCTATCCTAGAAGTACCGGAGTCCCCTTAGCAAGAGGAGGAATAGCAAGAAGATTCAGAAGGAAGTCTAGATACCGAGGAAGAAACTACGAATAAAGAGAGTGAAGACGAATTCGGAATTAACGACGATACGATCCTTACATTTACAATAGATATACCTATAGTAGCGCGAACAATCGCCTTGCATCTAGTACGCAAATACGAGGAAATGTTTCTAAAGGTTAACGGACAACGGAAGGTCGATCCTATCTAATTTGATTATTTCTAGATAAGCTTACGGGCAAAATTCTAGAATCACCCCCGGATACCTATAGACTATGCGTACTATAACTTCATTACGGAGCGAGTACCGATAGGAAGCACAATTACGCCCTACGGATACGTCCTACCCGACGAAAGGACGATTATTACTCAAGATATACGTTAGACGGTCTAGCGATTAAATCAGCAATACCGAAAGGCTATAGTAGCGCAGGGACGGGATATATATAACGATACCCTCGAGGAAAAATTATATACCGAAGAAGCACGAACGGCAGGACTACGGATCCGTAACTAGTTAGAACAACGTTAGGCTGCTAATTAGTCGGGAAACGGACCAACTCTCTAGATTAGAGCGTTCTAAGAGAGTTCCTTAATACCGAAAGCGCTTAAGTATTAACAGCAGTCTTCCGCACAAAAGTTATCGTTAACGGGCACCCGACGAGTGCATTAATAGATTCCGGAGCGAGCGGGAACTTTGCCTCCGAATTATTCGTTAAAAGCCGAGGGATCGCAACCCGAAGTAGAAGAGAAGGAGCGTATAAACTTATAGCAGTAGATAGGTCACCGCTACCTAGTATAGAACGAGAAACGATACCGTTACTACTAGCTATCTAACAGCACTACGAGGAGATTGTCTTAGATATTACTAATATAGCTAGTTATAATATTGTATTAGGCATACCTTAGTTGAGAAAGCATAACCCGGTCGTAGACTAGAGAAAAGGAGTACTTACATTTAAGGAATGCGACTATATAATCGGCATTCAACCTATATAGCGGCAGCGTTCGTAGGTAGATAAGATTAACAAACGTAGGGCGACTCGTAAGACGTTTACGTCGACAGGAATTACGGAGAACCGTATTCAACCCGGATCGACACTACCGTTAGGTTAGGAGGGTTATAATAATAATTACGGGAAGGATAGAAGTTATACACTATCGAAGAATGAAACTAGAATCTCGGACCTAGACATTCCTAAAGAGTATACTAAGTAGAAGCGACTCTTTAAAGAGGAGAGAGGCAAGGCAGCCTTACCTAAACACCAACTATAGGATTATAAGATACACTTATAGCCTAGGAAAGAGCCTCTATAGGGACCCTTATACGCAATGTCTAAGAAAGAGCTCAAAACCCTAGATAAGTAGCTAAAAGAGAAATTAGAAAAAGGCTAGATACGGAAGTCGACATCCTCGGCAGCCTCACTAGTAATGTTCGTTCCGAAAGCCGGATTAGACGAAGGACGGCTAGTAGTCGATTTTAGACGACTTAACGACATCACAATTAAGAATCGGTACCCACTACCGAACATCGAAGAAATACAAGACCGATTAACTAGATTAGACTAGTATACGAAGATTGACCTACGCGATGCGTTTTACGCAATACGTATAGCAGCTAGATACGAATGGATAACAGTATTCCGAACAAGATATAGGCTTTACGAATTCTTAGTTATACCTATAGGACTTACAAATGCCCTAGCGTTATATTAAGACCTTATAAACGAAGTCCTCCGAGACCTTCTAGATATATACGTTATCGCATATATAGACGATATCTTAGTCTATACTAAAGGAGCTCTCGCGGACTATATACGAATAGTGTAGGACGTCTTCGAACGATTTACTCAAGTAGGATTTAAGACTGCACCTAAGAAATGCGAATTCTATAAGAAGGAAGTCAAATTCCTAGGATTTATTATTAGCACTATAGGAATCAGGATCGATCCAGAAAAAACCAAGTCAATATAGGAATAGCTAACGCCTATATGCGTTAAAGACGTACAATCATTCCTAGGATTAGCTAACTATAATAGGAAATTCATCGAGGGCTATTCTAAGACAGCGGTACCCCTTACGGAGCTTACGAAGAAAGACAAGAAATGGAACTAAAGCACGAAGGAAGACGAAGCGTTTAAGTAGCTAAAGAAGCAATACGTTTCTACGCTAACGCTACGATTATTCGATAGGAGTAAGGCGGTCTAGATAGAAACAGACGCGTCGGATAGGGCTATAGGAGCATGCCTTATACAGGAGTATAACGGGAAACGATACCCGGTAGCCTATTACTCGAGAAAGATGTTACCCGCGGAACAGAACTACGACATCCATAATAAGGAGCTACTTATAATAGTTGCATTACTATAACACTAGCGAGTATACGCGGAAGGAGCACTAAGTCTTACGATTCTTTCTAATTATAAGAATCTAACTTACTTCACTACGACTAAAGTACTAACCCGAAGACAGGCCCGCTAGTCGGAGCTACTAGGGCAGTACAAGTTCGAAATCCGCTATACCCTAGGACGCGAGAACGGACGAGCCGACGCACTAAGCCGCCGTAGCGACTATATAGAGGGTTACGAACCAGTACAGCAGCAAATATTAAAAGCAAACTAAGACGGAAGCCTTAGTACTAACACAAAAGAATTCAACTACATTATACGAGTTCTTTAGGATATAGAAGAACAGTTCCCAATCGAACATGGGAAATACTAAGTACCTAAGGAACGAGTTACGGAGTGTATACGACAACACTACGACGGACTAGAAAATAGACACCCTAGAGTTTCAAAAACAATAGAACTAGTTAAGCGAAGCTTCGGATTCCTATACATACGACAACGAGTTCTAGAATATATTAAGAAATGTCTACAATATCAGCGTAATAAGGCTGATAGATACGCTAGATATAGACATATCCAATTTAGGACGCCACTAGATAAACTATAGGACGAGGTTACAATGGACTTTATTACGAAACTACCGAAGTCTAAGGATCCGGTTACAGGATATAGCTACGACATAATACTTGTTATAGTCGATAGGCTTACGAAATACGCACACTTCATTCCTACTAACGAAGCAAGCACGGTAGAGCAACTCGGATACCTCGTACTAGATAGACTTGTACGATACTACGGATTTCTAAAGACCTATATTACGGATAGAGACAAGCTCTTTATATCAAACTACTAGAAGACGCTTACAGCGATACTTAGAATTAAGCACAAGCTATCAACGGTATACTATCTACAGACAGACGGCTAAACGGAAGTTAAGAATCAGGCCTTAGAGGTATACTTACGGCACTACGTCAATTACGTACAAAACAATTAGGCATCGCTACTGCCTATAGCACAGCTTGCACTAAATAACTAACAATCTAAGACTACGAAAGAGACACTATTCTTCGCTAATTTTAGGAAACATCCGTAGCTATTCGGGGAATAGTATTTACAGCATCTATACGCGGATAAAGCGATAGTCGCTTTAGAAGACTTGAAGCAGGTGTATAAAGAATTGCAAAGGGCAATTGCCGAGTCTTAAGAGAAGATTACGGGACTATATAATACTAAACGAAAAATGGCACCTTAGCTAAAAAAGGGGGATAAGGTCTACCTCCTAATAAAGAATCTGAAAACCCGGAGATCGACTAAGAAACTAGACTACGTTAAAGTCGGGCCATTTCTAATTAATAAGCCTAAAGGACCAGTTAATTACCGACTCAAACTACCGGACGACGCGAAAATCCACCTAGTATTCTATATCTCTATGCTAGAACCTACAGACGCCGAAACACCGTATTAAGAAACATTTCACTTCTAACTTAAGGAAGAAAACGAGTTTAAAGTCGAAAAGATCCTAGATCAGCAAGGTTAGAAATACCTTATTAAATAGAAAGGATACCTACATTTAGAAAACACCTAGGAACCAAAAGAAAACCTGCAGAACTATTAGCAGATAATCAAAAATTTTTAAAACCGAACAAAAAAGAAATAACTAGTATAGGAATTGAACCTACGACCTCTTAGACCCTATCGATCATAGCGCCTTAGAGTTCTTAACGACCTAGGGTAGTGTAGCTCGAGGAGCGGGGACTCCAATAGTATACCTAGCAACTATGTCTTTTATAGCTAAGAATCATACTACTAGACCAACTAGCTAGAAGATGAAATGGATAGGAAACATTAAAAATATATACCTTTAGGATACTAGACTCTCGGCACTCCTACTAGGAATTTCAGAGGTAGGCTAGGACGTCCTATCTAGACGACTCTAGTTATGAGGCGACATCTATAATCGGCTATCTAGGGGAAACGGCTCGTTAGCAGGTAACGAGAATATTATCGGCTCTATAGGCGAAGAACCTAGCTCTCTTTCGAGCTCCTCCGCCTATTAAATAGAGGCTTCCTCTACCTTAAGAGCTTATACCTCCCGATCTTCCTTTATACGCAGCGACTTACGTAAGCGACGGACCTTTACGCGATGCTCGAAAAGCTTCCGCGTAAGGAGGTCTTCCTCCTCTTCGGCCGCTTCGAGATCTTTAGCTATCTTTAGGCGCGCCTTCCGGATTTTTTTATACTCTATACGAGTAACTTGTATATTACAGGACTAGCCGTATAGGGCGCACTCGGAGCAGCGGCCGGAACGGAGATCGACTTTGCAGGATTTATCGGCCTATTCGCAATAAAAGTAGCGGATCGGCATTTCGAGGCAGTCGGCAAGGATGTTATTTACGATATTTTCCTTACGCTAACGAGAAGACAAGTCCTTTAATGACTTTAGCATAGCAAAGAAGTTAGAATTAGAAAGTTCCGGAATAAGGGACTATCCCGCTTAAGGAGGGGGATAGTATTACGGATCTAATTAGTTAGAGTCCTTACATAATCTTAGAGCGACGCTAAGACTAGTAGGCTAAGCTGTCGCTCTATCTTACTAGGAGCGATAGGAGCGGTCGAGAGCGATAGCGTCGCTTACGTCGCTTACGACTACAGACAAGATGTCTCCTTTATATTTAGGAACGCCGGAATGCCCTTATAGCTCGAGGCGTTCAACTCATATTACTTACTCACTAATTAGAATTACCTTTGTACCAATTATTCTGTCTCTGCCTCCCGCTTGTGTTAGCCTCTCTAAAGAAGCCTCGGCTTGCACGTAATAAGAAGTCACTTAACGATCTGTCGCGAGTAACCGTAACACTACTATAGCGTAGCATTCTGCCTCTCTGTTTAACCGTTAGTCTATAGATAGAAGGCTATTAATAGCCGATGCTTTAGTCTTAGCTATAGGCATATTTCGCTCTAATAGTGCGATATTAGTATCGATCCGCGATTAGATACTATCCCCTTAGGGGTTCCCTAATAGATATAGAAGATGTTATTCTATAGCGCTTCTACTATATTAATAGCAGTCTAATCTTTCCGCGCCGGGATATATCGAGCGCCTTTAGTAAATCGATCTACTATAATAAGAATAGTATTATATATATCCTTGCTGCCCCTACGCTTAGTAGGAGGAAGGCCTATAATAAAGTCTATTATAAGCTCTATAAATAGCTTCTTTAGGATAGGAAGTAAAGACAGCTCGCTAAATAGCAAGTGTTTTAGTGCTTTAATACGCTAGTATACTACGTAGGTCTATATATATTCTTTTATATACTGCTTACTATTTAGCTAGTAGTATATACGCGATAGTAGCTCGTACGACTTCTCTATACTATAGTAACTAGCAAGCTTACTATTATAGTGCCGCTTTAAAAGCTCTTGTCTAATCGATTGTTTAGCGGGGATATAGTATCTACCCTTAAACTTTAAGTAACCCTTATAATCGATCGACTAGTTACTCTTACTAGATCGAGTCGTTCGTCTACTTATAAGCTTATTAATACGTTCGATAGTAAAGGCGTCCCTCTACTAAGTACGTAATAGCTTATCTACAAACGATTAACTATCCCTATTTGTAAGGTTATTCAATAGCACCCTCGCTATCGAACGAGGTACGTATTATATATATCTAATAGTACTAGCAGCCGGAATAACTATAACCTCTTCTATAGTACTATTGCTATATAGGCTATTACTATAGATAGTAATGTCTTTAATCGAGTTATTATAGCTCGAGCGATCTACGTCCTTTCTAACGCGTACTAGAAGAACGATAACTCCGCTATAGTATTTATTGCCGCCGCGGGGTCCGGAAGTCCGCTTATCCTACGCTTGCTTATTAATAATATAGGCTATAGCAATCTTATACTATAGGATTAGAACTAAAGAATTAATATATTAAGTCTCGCTATTGTAATTAGGTCGCCTCGATAGGCTATTAGTAGGGTTACTTACGCCTAGCTAATATAATATATTAAAATTAAACCTAGCGAGGTAGACGGCCTATCTAGCCTATCGACCTATAACCCTTATAACCTTAGTAATACTACGTAGGTTGTTATAGTCTATATAGACCTAAATAGGGTGCTAAGTACTATCGAGATAGTAGCGCTAATACTTAAAGGCTTCTGCGATTGCTAAGAGCTCTTACTCGTAGGTCTCGTAACGACGCTCTACGTCGATTATCTTTCGTAAGAAGAAGGCAATCGGGTACTAATAGGTGTTATTAGCTTGCTGTAATATAATAGCTAATATAGCGAACTGTAAAGCGTTAGTCTTAATACGGATCTGCTTGCTTAGTACGAAATAGTGTAACAAAGGGACTTTAGTAAAGCGCTGCTTTAGGCCGTTAAAAGCGGCTTGTGTTTTGTTAGTCTATTTAAACTCTATAGAAGGGTTGGCCTTAGTCTTAGTAAGCTTAGTTAGCGGCATTATATGCCTCGAATAGCCTTTAATAAATCGACGGTAAAAGTTAGCAAAACCTAGGAATAATTAGAGTTCCTTAACGCTAGTAGGTGTTAGCTGTTTAGTAATAGTTTTAATCCGATTAGGATTAGCTTTAACACTATTAGTCGATATAAGGAAGCTAAGGAAGGATACCTCCTTAGTAGCAAAGGTGCATTTAGAAGGCTTGTAATATAAGCTATAGGCTCGTAGGCGGTTAAGTACCTTATAGACTATAGCCTAGTACTCCGCGATATTAGGTAAGTATATATAAACTAGGATATTATCTAGATAAACTATACAGAGGTAGTCTAATAGGCCGGATAGGGCCCGATTAATATAGGATTAGAATATAGTAGGGGCATTAGCTAGCCTAAATAGTATAACTAAATACTCGAAATAGCTGTAGCGAGTACAGAAGGCTGTTTTCTATTTATCGCCCTTGCGAATACAGATACGATAGTACGTATCCTTAATGTCTAATATAGTATAAAAGCAGGCGCTAGATAGGCGATCGAGGGTCTCGTTAATAAGCGGAAGTAGATAGCGGTCCTTAATAGTAACAGTATTAAGTCTACGGTAATTAATATATAAGCGTAGGCTACTATCCTTCTTTAGAACAAACAGGATTAGTATACTAGCAGGGCTATTGCTATACTAAATCCTACTATTAGCTAGGTTCTTATCTAGGTATTTACGCAATATAGCAAGCTTACGCTTACTAAGGTTATAGAGTAGCCTAAAAGGAACCTCCTTGCCCTCTATAATATCGATCTTATAGTCTGTCTTTTTAAACATAGGCAATGTCGATACTAGGTAGTATTTCAATATATTAATATAGGTTTCTCGAATAGGCTAAGGTATACGAGCAGGCTAATTAGGGTCTATACTATTAGGGGGTATAGGTTTATCGTTATCTCTACCGAGAAGATTAGTAGTCGGATTAGCTAAGGCGGGTGTTAGGTTGCTAATAAACAGAACCTTAACATTATTAGGACACTCGCTAATATTAATATATTTAATATCTTCTTTTCGAGCGATTCTAAATCGCTACTATTAGCTGCCTAAGATTATAGCTATAGCGTATTGCTTAAGAATAGAGTTACTAAGGACAATATTAGCTAGAAGGTTGTCTATATCTACTACGTAGGCAGTAAAGTCTAGTAGGCGTTTATTACCGAGGTCGTCTTTTAGAACTATATAAATATAGTAGGCTCTATAGGTTAAGTGCCGAGCGTTATTAAACTAAGCAAGGATTCGTATATTAGTCCTATTTAGTTGTCGGAGGTCTAATTGCTTAGCTAGGCGATAGTTAATAAGGGCGCTAACTAAATTGCCGAGGTCTAGTATACTATTGCTTCTATAGTTAGTACTATATATATCCTATATAAGACAGGTACGTCTAATAGCTAGTATAATGTCGATAGTTTTACGCCGTATAAGGCTAACAGTTAGTACGGCGCTTATTCTTTTTTCGACTTATTAAAAGGGCCGATAGAGGTAGAATTAGCGGTAGAGAGGTGCCTCCTATACTTAGCGGAAGCACGGTCAATTCGGGTCTAATCCTTAGGTTTGTCGCATTAGCCTAGTAGGTAGCTAGTGCTATTATAGTTATAGCACTTTAATCTAGTTAGGACATTGCCGTAGACATTGCTACTATTATTAGCCGAGCGGTTAGTATTATAGGGATACGAGCCCCTTCTACGGCCCCTATTACGGCCTCCTCTATATAGCCGTCAGGTACGGCTCCTTCTACGGTTAATATTACTATTTATATTATCAGCATTGTTACCTTAGTAGGGGCCTTAGTTTCCTCCGTAGGCACTACAGTTGCTACGGTTAGTACTAGCTAGTCGGATCCTCGATTCTCGTCGTTACGTTATAGAAACTTTTTTACTAATCGCGACGATCCTATCGATAGGATCGCTTAGGATCTTTAGGATCGTACGTTAAAGATCTTGTCTAATAGGATCGTCGCGATCTAGAAATTCTAGTAAATCTAATCGTAGTTAGAATTTTATTCTTTACTATTCGACTCGTATATCGAGTCGGGCTCGAGTCGTCGTAGGTACTAGTACTACCCTTTAAATTACATTTTCTATCGGATCTGTATATTATACGATTATTGCTTCTACTAATATCTAACGTTTATACGTATACTCGGGTAACTACCGGCATTTGTATACGTCTACTACGTATACTAAGTTAGTACCGACTTAGCGACCGACTCGTATAGTATTAATAGATTTCGTTATATTATATAGGGTATCTATTTATTACGGTTAATAAGAATGTATTCCATTCGTCCTCTACGGCTATATTAAAGCGATATACCTCTACCTTCTTTCGTTTGTTTCCTTTCGACTTCTTCTTCTCTTTTACTATATATCTCCTAATTCTTCGATCCTACGTCTCCTCGTTAAATGCTATCTCCTTAACTTTACCGCCGTCCGCCTCTATATCCGTCTACTATATCTACTCCCCCTCTTCTAGCCCTAATATATCCCTAACGCGATTACTTACCGCCGCGAATAAAGTCTTATCTATCACATAAGACCAGTTAGAATATCTGCTATTCGCATAGTAATTAGCGCGTAATCCTTTCCCTATTATAACCACTACGGTATATCTACACCTTTTATACTAACCGTCTTTAGTTCTACTACATTCTATTGTCTCGGTTGCACTTGTACCGTTGCCTCCCTATACTAAAGCAAACGGATTAGTAGCCTCCGTCGGCTCCTAATCTATCGCCTAGAAACTACTCTATAGTATAGGTAGTCTAATATCGCTTTTCTTAGGTAGGGCCTCCGCCTCCGCTAACTTATCTATTATATTGTCGCCGGCTTTAAGTTATTTACTTAATTGTTACCCGGTAGACGCTTTAGGACCTATCGATTATATTAGTAGGTAAGAGAAATACGGCGCTCGTAGACTATTCTTACTATAGCGCTCGATCGATCCGCCTTTATCGTCGGAATCTAAAACGACGTCGATTGCTATAAGTATATCGATATCGTTACGTACGCTCTCGAAGTTATTTATTAATAATTTAGGGGTATCCTATACTCTACCTATATACCGTACGTATATCTTCTACGCTTTCGATAACCGAAGGTTACGAGTAGCTTAATCCGTCGCATTCTACGTAGTTATCCGATCTAGGAATAGCTAGTATATTAACTTGTAATCTAAGGCTAGCTAGATCGCTTTACCTCTAACTTTAGTTAAATACGACTCTATCGACTATCCGGTTAGTATTCTACTAAGTACTATAGCGGTAGACAATATTATAAAAGGGGTAACTTTATAGTAGTACTATTTAATATATATCTTCTAGCCTCGCCGATCCTACCGGAGTAGTATACCCGCTAGACATTTGTATATAAGCTTACTAAGGTAGCGCGTAGTATATATCGACCGTTAGCTATTATCTAGTAACTATACTATTTTAGAGAGGGTCTTACTAGTTTCTCGTCGTAGCACTCGAAGATTTAGTTATCGAGCATCCTCTTAGCGTATACTATCCTTTTTAGAGTATCGGTTATTGCGATCGGTACTTAGTTTATTAAGGTCGATCGGATATAGGTATTAATATAGTAGCCTCGCTCCTTTCGTATAGCTTCTCGCAACTATTCTAATATTAGTCTTAATGCTATTATATCGGAATCTCTACCGACTACTTAGATTACGTCTCTCGATAGTATATAGCTACCCGGCTATAGTACTATTATACGTAAAGCTAGTAATCGATCGTAGTTTTTACTATATACCTCCTTAATTGTTTCGTCTACCTATACTAGGGTTTAAGTAGTAGGAAATACCGTCTTATATCCTCTAGCCCTAGTTAACGTAATAGCGAATAGTTTACGACGCGTCTCGTTATATAAGATTTACTCCCTTGCTTCGAGTAAGCCCTTCTTTCGATTTAAACGTTCTTTACTAGTAGTTATTAAGCCTTTGTCTCGCTTCTTACGTCGTTTTAATAGCTTTATATCGTCGCTCTAATCCGCCCTATCGTCGCTGTACTTCTGTTTTAGCCTTACCGGATCTTTGCTATTCCTACCCTTATACTAGTTACGTTAGTCCTCTATCGCCGTACTCTAGTATACGTTACCTTTATAAATTTCGATCTAATACTAGTCGCTACGTATAAACAAGTCTCCTCCCTATTTTCTTCTTCGATTCTAGTATCCCTATCTAACTCTATCGAGTCGGACGACGATTAAGTTCTATATTTATCTTCTTCGTAGTTACGATCTATCCTAAGTATACTATAACGAGGAGTAGTATTATTGCGAATCTAACGTAGTATATATTAGACTATACGCGTCTTCGTACTTATTTATTCTACGAAAAGGGGGGTATTAAATTGCGGTTTTATCCTCTTATAGACTACCCGAGTCGCTATCTATAATCGCTTATTAGTCCTATCGAATATACCCCGCTAACGCTAAAGCATAATCGTAGCCTATAGACTATTCGCTATTTTCGTACCTTATCGACGCTAGCCCGATTCGGTCGCGAGTCGGATTCGGGAACTATTAATCTAGCGCTATTATTAGTCTAGTGGTAATTATTGTAGTCTAGGCCGACGGTATATAGCAACACTATCGATATTGTACTAAAGCAATCGGCGTATTTAGACTATTTATTCCTCGCTCGGTCGCTACTATAGTATATATAGATATATATTCTTTATCGGTAAATTAATCGGCGTTAGCTAATCCGCTAGGTCGAATATATACCTTCGAAGCCGCCTCGCAGTATTAAGGGTTAGTTAGAACTATCTATATCGGCGTATTTAGCTAATTCGAGGTTAATAATACTATAGAGGCCTTATACTCGATAGATGCAATTCGAAATAGATTAGCTAGAGGCATGCAATCTACCCTAGCCTAACGACTACTAGTCGTAGCCGATTTAGCCTTTCCTTAATTATCGCGCTACCCTAGGTCCGCTATCGCTATAGCGCGATTAGGGTACTTAAATATAGGCCGAGATTAAATAGATAAAGGAAGAGATCGCGGCGCTTAAGACTACTATACGTAATATGCTTACTATATATTAGTATATATCTAAGATTAAAGCGTAGTACTTATCGTAGCCGGGGTATCTTGCCTTCCGTTTAATAAATAGATTAGTACCTATTACTATTAGAGTAGGACTTCTATATCGGACTTAGTAAAATTAATTATTTATCTTGCTTTTCTGCGTTTATATTTACGCTCGTTCTACCTCCTTAATTTACCTATAGATTGCAAATCGCAGCTATAGGCCTCTACCTAATATATCGGATAGACTAGCCCTCTACTATCGCTCGTTATTAATTCGAACGTGTCTATATTAGTCGCTTATTTAATATAAGGCGTCGACTCTGGCTTCGAAACTATAATCTACCCGTAGTATCTTAACTAATCGTTCGAGGTCTATATTATCGACTCCTACTAACGTGCGGCCTTTAACTATAAGCTAGCAATAATCGAGTTTATATAGTCGATATATAGGTTTTACCTTCCCGTTCTACTCTTATACTATAACTATGCTCTACTATATATTATTTAGTACGCGGTACGGCGGTACCGCTCTAGATCCTTCTAGTGTCGCTAGTCTAGTATCCGTAGATATAGCAATTTCCGCGTAATCGCTAGTATTGCCGACTCTACGCGTTATTACGCGTACCGTTTTTCGTCTCGTCCGTCGGCGATAATTAGAACAAATCTTATATACTAGGCACCTAAACGCAGTCTGTCCCTCTATCGTACGGATCTGCTTTACTACCTTAAGGAACTCTTCTTCGTATTTCTCGTCCATTAATACTAGGTCGTATAGGTAACCTTGCGTCCTTCGGCGTTCTAGTAATAATAGTAATCGGAACGTGCTGCTAATCTAACTAGACTCCTAAATTAACCTCTCGACGCTAGCGTAAAATACGTAGTATATCGACGGCGATAGGCTAAGGCTGCGGGTAATACCGCCTATTAAATATTAATTACGAGGTAGTTAAGTACGTAGTATTCTCGAAGGCGGTAGTTATATATATAGCGTAGTAGAAAGTCGACGTTAGTTAGTAGCAGAAACTAGAACTACTCTAGTCGCGGGGTTTGCTAGTAGAACTATCTAGATTAGGCCGACTCGGGCCCTAATTCGGTATCGAATCGGGTACTAAGCCTACTAGATAACTTCTATATCCTCTATTACTAACTTCGGTAGCGGGTTTAGCAAATTACGTTATCTATTATCTCGCTTCTTAACCTTACGCCTACTATATTATATTGCTACGGATTTATATACGGTCGTTTATTCGGCCTCCTACTTAGACTACTACTCTAGTATACGATCTACAAAATATTTCGATCGTTTTATGCCTTTGTTTGCTACTCGTTATAGCTAAACATATGCCTTTTCGCCGCCGATAGAGTTAGTAGCATCTATAGAAAACATACTATCTTAATCGTTAGCTCGAACTATCTATATGCCCTACTCTCGGGTCCTAAGACTAACCGCCTTATTAGCCTATACCCTCGTACTATAGCGGGTCTAGTCTACTCGCTATCGTATAATAATTATTAGTTACTATAAGGATATAGATCGGTCTATTTAGCTGCATTGCGTAGCTTATTAGCACTCGCGTCCCGCGCTAGCGATCGTAGTCGCAACTCTACTATAGATAGGTTTATATTTATATTACTAACTTTCGATTACTTATTACGTAGTACTATATTTACTGCGACTTGTTAGTCCTGTATCTAGAACCGTCTATTGTATAGGGGTTTATACTATAACGATTATCTGCAGCCTTATTACTTTAGTTACTAGTTGCGTAACTAAACTATTATATACTTAAGCGCTAGATGCCTTACTTCGTCGATTTATTAGCTAGTTAGGCCCGAATCGCTAACCGACCCGGTTACGAAGTGGGCATTTGAGGTCGTTACCTTTCCTAATTACTGCCTTCTTTAATATTTACTATTAACTTGCATTAATATACCTGTTCTCTATATATATACCCCCTTACCCTCCCTATCGTACGTATAGTATATTATTTCCTTTACTAATACCCTATTCTAACTTATATATAGGCCGTACTATATAACTTAGCCGCCGTGCTCGACTAGCGTTAAGCTAGTATATATAGACACTTATTGTATAACGTAACTCTAACGGCTCGCGTTAGGGTCGGCGGGTATAAGTAGCTCTCTACTCCTATTCTTACCTCCGCCGACCCTAACGTATAGCGAATTTTACTACCTCTATTAGTTTCTCTACTACTCTCGGATAGTATACGTCGTTATCGATCTATAGTCTCTAACCTCTACTATATAAGTATTACTAATTAGTATAACCTATTATATACTAATGCTATATACTAGTTACAAACTCGTCGCCTACTACCTTTACCGAGATAGTAGTCTCTACGAATATCGAGAACTAGCTAAATAATAACGAGCTACTAATTAAAGCCTTAAATAACGGCAAAGACGTCCCTAAACATATTATACTAAACCTATATAGTATCGATTAGCCTCTTCTTAAGTTAGTAATAAAAAGGCTCCTTCCGTATCTAGAGAAGTATTTTTTATTTAACCGGTCGAACGGGAAGTAGCTTCGCTAGCCCGTTAAGGGGCATTATAAGGAGGAGAAAGATATAGTATACGCTATTGCTAGCAACCTTAACTATCCTACTAAACCTCGACGTAGGCTATTAATGCCCGAATAGTACTTTAAAGATCCTAAATAGGCTCCGAAGTAGTACGTTAGGGGAATACTTCCGTAGGATAGAACAAATAGTCCGAATAATTAAATTTAGAGGTCTATAGTCTACTTAATATACCGCCTTATATAGAAGGTTATAAGGGACAAGTTTACCCCGCCGGCCGGTAATAATGCTAAAGAGGAAGACGTATCCGAGAGCGAGACTAGACCCCGCAGTAGTTCGGGTTAGTTTAGTTTGGTTTGCTAAGCCGAAACTCTAGTTTGGTTTAGGTTGGTTTGCTAAGCAACTATATAAGTAGCTAGTTCGAACTATATAATTTATCGGTTTTTAAGAAGTGTACGAATGTGTACGTAGCTTCAAGCAAGCCCTTTATAAGACTTAGTAGTATAGCCGGCAGCGTAGCCGGCAGCGTAGCCGGCATTTTTAGTCCTTAGTACTTATAGAATTTTCGAATCCTACTTAGGCTACGTAGTTATATAAAGGTACTTATATAACCTTAAATCTATAGACAATTAGCTAAGGGCACTAACTAATTAAAAGCATACATATATATATATAAGGTATTATAGTTCAGTTCGGAAACTATACTCCTTAGGTATAAATTTCATCCTTTCGTTTACGGTTTAATTCCCTAACTGCTTAGTAGAATGTCTTTATCTAGATCTAGGTAGAACTTATCGATTTCCGTCGAAGCTCTCCTTAAGAAGTTCTAGCACTTTCCTACTAAACTATACTCTAATATTAAGTACTAGGATAGCTCCTCCCTCGATATCGGCACTATATACGAAACAGCTATAAGGCAGCTCTATAGGGCGTTCTACTAGTTACTCGCTATACTACGGCCGAATACTAGTTCGTTCCTTAGAACTCTAGGTCATTTAGTAGATATTAAGGATAGGGTAGGCAGTAACTTCGTATTATATAAGGAAGTAGAGGCTGCTATAGAGGAGTCCTTTAATCTATAGAAGATAGTAAAAGATATAGAGGCAGCTATAGGTCTAGGTACCTAGTTGAATTTCTAGCAGGTAGAGTATAAGGATATTTAGTAGGAGTATTAGGTAGAGTTGCGAAAGCAGGTATATAATATAGTCTAGAGAATAGGGATAATGCCTATAACTATAAGTATTAGGTTCTTCAATCTTCCTCCTTTTTTCCTTGTTTTCTTTTTATAAAAATCCAAACTAATATAAATTAACTAGAATGTCTATCTTCTTTTAGTTCTTTATAAGACCTAGTAGCGTAGCCGGTAGCGTAGCCGGCAGCGTAGTCGGCCTTTTTACTCCTAAGTACTAACGGGTTTTTCGAAGACTTCTATTCTATACGGCTAATAAAGTATACTATACTATATAGGTATACTTAGAGAGTATTTAGAGCGCGGTATACAGCGCCGTATAACAGCGGCTTATTTCGTATATAGAAAAGCTTATAGACGATACTACGAACATCCTTCCTACTAGTATATCTATCCTATCTAGCACTATCTCGAATATAGACATTCTAGCCTTTTAGAATCTAATCGAGTACTTTAAAATCCTTATCTATAATCGTTATACGCTTCGCGTAGATAGCTGTAAGGTTAACCGCTAAAATAGTATTAGTATAGTCCGAAAAGAGGTAGAAGAGAAACATATATTCGAAGATACAAACTAGGTAGGCTTCTATAGCCTCTTAAAGGGCGCCTATCGCGGAGGCTTAGAAGCGAAGGTCCGTTCTATAAGCCTAGGCAATTTCGCGAATAAGTCGTTAGAAAGGAGCTTTACGGATTAGGAGATTAGAACTCTTCTAATACTTCCGAATCTTACGGAGGGCTACGGCTAAAGAAGGATTAGTAAAAAGACAGTAAGAATGCCGGCTACGCTACCGGCTACGCTACCGGCTATAAATAGGACTTACTTCCTAGGCGCTATCGACGCTTCGTACGATTATTACTACTAGTAGTAGAAGCGCTAGTCGTCGTCTTACGTAGAGCCTTACCCGCCGTTGTCTTACGCGGAGCCTTGCTCGCGACGCCCTTTCTAGTACCGGATCTAGCGGCAGTAGTAGTAGCCTTCTTACGTTAATATACTATATACTCGTTCTACTATTTCCGGTCTTAATGCGACCCGTAGAAGTAGTAGGTCCCTTCTTACGAGGCGTCGTAACTTAGTTAAGTAGACTCGGTATTATAAAAGTCGTCGAATTAAGGAAAAAAGTGCGTTACGAAGGTATACAAAAGCGCGCGCGGAGCGAGGGTATTACGGAGATAGTAGATATAGAGCGTAGAGATATAGGTATCGATACGAAGGTTAAATATAGCGAGAGAGGTAGTATCGCGGTATCGCTAGGCAATAGAGTAAGCGTCGCGTAAGCCTATATTATAGTAACGTTAGAGTAAGGAAAGAAGGTAGGTACGGCTAAAAAAGGCAGGTACGGCAAACTTTGAAATATAGCCGGTATATATAGCTAGTATAGTAATAGGCGAAAGCCTCCTTTTAATAAATAGCCGGCGTAATAATAGTATCCCACTATAGTATAGATATTCTTTAGTAATACCCTTACTAGCTATAGTAATCTTATAAGTAACCTAGGCCTATTACTAGGAAATATAAGAAATATTAGGTAGGCTATACTAAACAAGCTAGTTATTTAGTAGGAAAAGGCCTACTACCGTCTCTATATACCGGCTACGAGTGCCGGCTATCGCTCTAAATTTAACTCCGCCCTATCTCGGAGGCTAAGGTACCGAGCGGAAACCCTATAGCTTATATTTACTCGGTTGTTACGGAGCGCTTATAGGTAAGGTATTAGAAAAGAGTATAAAAAGTACGAGAAGAGTATCCTAGGATATAGGTCGTAAGTAAATAAGAGTAGTACGCCTAGTTATTTATATAGTACGTTACTCTATACGACTAAGAGCCTATATTATCTCGTACTTCGCTTATAAGACCTCGACTCTACTAATATACTATTAATCTCCTACTCGGTCGCTGTCTTAATTCTTCTTCGAGTTGCCGGACTTAGTACGTATCTGTCGCTATACAATAGCGCTACGTATTATAGAGAATTAACTCCGCCGTATCTCGAAGGCTAAGGTACCGAGCGGAAATCCTATAGCTTATATTTACTCGGTTATCGCGGAGCGATTATAGGTAAGGTATTAGAAAAGAGTATAAAAAGTACGAGAAAAGTATCCTAGGATATAGGTTATAAGTAAATAAGAGTAACACGCCTAGTTATTTATATAGTACGTTACTCTAAATAACTAGGAGCCTATATTATCTTATACTTCGCTTATAAGACCTCGACTCTACTAGTATACTATCGATCTCTTCCTTAGTCGCTAATACGCTATCTTAATTCTTCTTCGAGTTGCCGGACTTAGTACGTATCTATCGCTATATAATAGCGCTATATATTATAGAGAATCTCTCGTTAAAGTTTCTCTCTCGTAGGCTTACTATCTGCCTCGTAGTATAGAGGATTAAAGTACTAATACTAAAGAATCTCCTTATAGTTAGGATACTAGGGCTCCTTAGGACCTTTATATTTTAGGTCTAAATAGAGACGTATTATAAACGTTCTCTCGCCCTTTCGCTTACTACCCGCTAGGTCGCGATATACGAAGAAACTAATCTAAATATAGCTCGTCTCTATAATAGCCGGGTAAATATAGAGCGCTAGGTTTCTACTTCGTACCTTAGATTTAGGGACGGCGCGGAGATAAAATTAGAAATATAGCTAGTACCTATAGCCGGTAAAAGGATGCGAAAATGGGCCTCCTCCTAGGTTAATCTAACGACTAAATACAATTTCTAACTAATCCGCTATAAACCGACGCCGAATTTTAGCTAGAAGCTATATATCTTTATTTTAAAGAGTAACCCGCTTCGTATAGATAGTAAGGAGGTTTAAAAGCTTAAGCTCGGTTACGAGAAATGCCTCTATAGCTTCCTAAAGAGTACTAATCGCCTTAGCCGTAAATCGTATACTAGACCGAAAATCTAATATAATTTCTCGGACGAGTCGCTAGAAGGGAGTCTTAGGGATTAAAAGCTCGGTCCCTCTTTTGTTTTAGAAAAGCCGGATCTAGCGAAGGGTAATAGTACCTAGTTTAAAGCGCCGCTTCTTTATCGTCGAGTCCTGCCTTATTCCCTTTTTTTTAATAGAAAGATAACTTTTCTTCGCGATAGCCTTCGTCCGCCTACTCTTTTTAGCCTTCTCCTATCTACCTAAAGCCTTCTTATTTTTCGGTACTATTTTCCGAGAAACCCCCTTCCTTCGTATATACTATAGAGAGTCTTACTCTTCCGATATCTCGTTCTCGCTACGGTCTCCCTATACTTAGCTTACTTTACCCTTACCCTTTAGCCTCTAAAGATATTTATCTATACGTTTAAGCGACGAGGGTATATCGGTAGGATCTAGAAAATTAATAAGTATATAATCGTAAGGAAATATTAATGCTTCTTGCCTTCTAGAATGAATAGTCTTCTATTAAACCGCCTTAGTAGGTTATCGTTAGATTCGTATAAAGGATAGTAGCTTAAGGAAGAGGAGGTAGCCGGCTTAGGAAGGCCTAAAGAGCCGAATCCTTAAGGTATATTTATCTTTAAGAATATAGGGAAAGGGAAGAAGGAGAGGAAGAGCGAATAGAGAATTAGAAATAGTCCGTAGGTAAGCGGGGTCGGTTACTATAGCAACTAGTCTATTTAGGTCCTAGGAATTCGAAACATATTTTAGATATATACCGGCTATATATACCGGCTATATTATCTTATACGTAAACGCTTTGTCTCCTTAAAGCTACTCTAAGCCTATATATATTTCCGCTTCTCGACCTAGTATCGCCTTCTACCTCCGCCCTCCTCCTCTTCGTTATCGCTAATTAGGGTTTCGCTTAGACTAAATTTCGTATTCTCTTCGCGCTCCTAGGTTTCTTCGATCTTAAGGTTTTCTAATTCCTCGATTAACTCCTTTAGTATAATCTTTAGTAACCTACCTTAGCGACTCTAGTAGAGGAGATAGTATCGGAATACTATAATAGATTCGAAGGTAGTAGGCGAGTATATTCGATTAAAGCGGCCCTAGTAACGAGCGATACTAAAAGACCTCTTATAGCCTATACCTACGCTCGGGATAGCGAGGACGTCCCGAGCGACCGACGCTATTATTAGAAACTTAGGCTCTAACCGCTACTATATAGCGAGAATATCGTCTCTAAATTCGTCTAGAAGACCGGTAAAATCTAGAGATTATTAGCCCTCTTTCCGAGCCTACGGGTTTATACTTACTCGCGCGCTAATAGAGATCGAACTCTTCTTTATTTACTTTAGTAGTTGCTTCCTTTTCTGCCTCTACTTCCTACCTACGAAATAGGTATAATATCGGAGCCTTCTAAACCTTCTTTTTCTTTATAGGAGCTATATTTAGACTAGTTTCTTTCCGACGCTCGTAGAATATCTTTTCTAGAATAGTCTAGTAATACTTCGGCTATACCTCGTCTGCCTTCTATTCCGGCCTCTACTAGTATATATCCTTTTCTACCGGGTTAAGTAAGTACGTAACGCTATAGATATCCCCGAACGACCTAAAGGTAGCACTATAATATTTATATAACTTAGTATAGGAGGTGTCTATAGCTTTCGTTATAGCTACTTTCTAGGGAACGCTCTTCTTAGCTAGCTTAGCTACGGTTTCCTCGAGCTCGTTAAAGAGCTAGTTATAGTACGTAAAGATAAGGTAGATCGTCGGTCCTTAGGTTCTTCTAATCGTAGTAGTAACCTTCGCGTAATGCTTACTAATATCGACGAGATACTCTACTTAGCGCTATTCGGCGGTAGTAAGGCCGAGCTACTTAATACCCTCGGAACTCTAATAGATCTCGAGAGCGGTACGTAAAGTATATCCTCTTATAACTATATAGAAAGTCGAATCGAACCGAGTCTTAATATCTTAGGTAAAACGGAGTAGGCGCTAAGGAGGCCGCTTTTACTATCGCTTATTCTATACGATATTCTAGGTATCGGTTTTAGAGCGCTCGATTAGGTTCTTTTAAATAGCCTCGAATCGGTTATATCTCTATAAGCTCGAGTTTATATATATTACTAGACGACGAAGCTAGAGAAAAAAGGTTAGAACTATACTAGGTTGCTAGCTATAGGTACCGGCTACGGATAAAAGTTATACCTTATATAAAACGAGAGCGAGGCTCTCCTCCTTATCCCGTTTTATTACTATAACGAGTTTCTCGACTTTCGACTCCAAGCTCTGAGGCACGTAAACATCTTCTA
>NW_006921532.1:9987211-9995497 GCF_000340215.1 Pseudocercospora fijiensis CIRAD86
AAGCGAGATAGGGAAACTTCTATAGAGATATAACTAGCAACGACGTCGGCTCCGATTTAATAGGGCTAGGGCTATTACTAGGCTCCTCTTTATCGTTATTATCGTACGTATTATCGTACGTATTCGGAATCGTAGCGAGCTTAATATTCGGAAGATTAAGCTAGATTATAGACCTTATAATCTCCTCTACGTACTCGACCCTATCGATACGATTAGTAATTTTAAAGATATATATAAGTGAATTGTATATACAACGCCTTATATAATGTTCGATTATTACTAGCGTTGTCTATAGTAATCGAGATTAGTTTCGTTATTACGCTAACCCTATCTATTACTATATAGACAAGCTTCGCTATATCCTTACTAGTATAGGAACCTAGAATTTTAGGGAATCCGATTATAAGTTCCTAGAGTTTCTAATCCGAATTAATAAAGTATAGTATAATCGAGAGGAAGGAGGCTCTTATAGTCCGGCTTAACTAGCTATCGATAGTAATAGCTACTCGGCGAGTATTACGGAGGATCTCCCGAATGTCGTCTAACGTAGCCTTTTTATTCTTTTCGAATATAATACGCTAGGTTATCGCGCCGAGAAATAGGGGAGGGTAGTTTATAAGATATAGGTATATCTTCTATATAGACTCTCTTTCGTAGAAGTCTTCCGGAAGACCGTTTATAGCTAGCATTTCGTTTGCTAGTTGCTTAAAGTCTTCGGAGGAGAAATCGGTAGCCTTTAATCCTAGAGCTTCCTTAAGCGTAGCCTATAATAATTAGCTAGATCTCTACGGTTAATTAAAGTAGCCGGAATCTGTAGCCGGCAGCTATAGCCGGTAGCTATAGCCGGTAGCTATAGCCGGTAGCTGTAGCCGGCAGCTATAGCCGGCATTTTAGAAGACGTACCTCTTTCTAGAACGCTATATCTATATTAACTCTCCTCTCTCCTTAAGATTCCCGATACCGTTTAGAATAGAGATAGTTCGTAGGCGATAAGTTCCTATCCCCTAGTTTCGGGTATTTTAAGATTAAACCGTAGAAGTTGTAGACAATTACTAGTTAACCTTTAAGTCGAGAAGTCGTATAACGGTGCAATGCCCCCTCTATAAAGAACTTCTAGAATGTATCCGTTCGCTCCTTACTCCCCTATCGTATCGAGTACTTCCGGAGTTTATACTTCTTCGAACGTAAGTATAAAGGGAACTATATCTTATAGACCTATTAATTAAACTACTCTATATACTCGGGTTTCTAAAGATACGCCTAGCTAGCCTTTTCGAAGATTTCCGGGTTAATACTCGATATTCTTATATCTCCGAACAACCTTCTACTTAGACTCCGTAAAGGTAAGGACTAGGTAGTAGTACCCTATAATAAATTCCTACTACTAAGATTCGGAGAGGATAAATCTAGCCCTAATCGTCGTCTAGGACTCGATAGGCTCGAAGGTAAGTATACGACCTCCTCTCGACGTTGTCGCAATCTCGCTCGTATACTAGACTGTTTCGACTATCGTCTCGTTATTACCCTTCCTAGTATAGCGCCTAGTATATATATAATATCGGTCGGTATGTTTTAAGGTTTCGTATAGTAAGGTAAGGACTTAGGAGTAGTAGATATATACTAGTAGCTATAGGGAAACACCCTTTCTTTTATAGTATCGTATCGTTAGGAATAGCTAGGTAGTAAATAGCTAGCTACCTTTTTTTTCGTTTCCTAGCTACCTAACTACTAGATTTTTTTTTCCTAGCTACCCTAGCTAGCCTAACTACTAGAATTTCTTTCCTAGCTACCCTAACTACCTAAATTTTGCCTTCTATACGGCGGCTCTCTCCTACTAACGGAACCGAGCTACTATACCTAACGAATCTAAGCTCGTTTTTAGTCTTAATCTATCCTCTTTCGGTATAAGATACTCGATAAGCAAATACTTAGGCCGAGTCTAACTACGAAACCTAAGACTAACTAATAGCTCTATTAACTAATCCTAATCCTCGAACTCCTTCCGCTTCTTAGTAAAGACCTTAAAGAGCGCTCGAGCTTCGTCGGGTACCTACGGAGTAGTCGAGATAAAGCCGTATCGCTAGAATAGGTAATCCTTCGGAGGCTTATATAGAGATTTAGAGAATTCTAACGCTAACCTATCCTACTAGGCGCTTAGATTCCGGATATAAGCCCTCTCTGCCTCCGTAAAGATTTTATATAGTAGTAGCACTCTGCCTTCGAGAAACGCTTTCTATTCAACTATTAGTATCTACCGGCTACGAACGCCGGCTATATATACCGAGTATAGAATAATTACCTATACCCCTTCCTCCTTTAGTAACACTTCTACCGTCTCTAGATACCTAGCCGCGATCGTATTAATCGTAAGCTACTTTGCCTTTATAGACGCAAAGGCTTCGCTCTAATACTAATAAAGAAACTTCTACTCTATATCGAGGATATAAAGACAACTAGTCTCGATTCTAATCCTTACTAGCTTTTCGTAGTAGCTTTAACTATAATTTTCTAGATTAATAGGACTTATACCTTAGCCCTTTACTAGTATCTCGTCTCTTTAACTGTACTCGATCTACTCCTAGCGCTTATCGTCTATAGCGTTAAGCCCTAAGACTGTACCTATTACTAGATCGACGTAGGGTATCTCCTCGCTTTTTTCAGTTCCTTTATTCTTAGTATTAAGCTCTATCGCGGCATCCTAAACTCTAGTATTATTGTTCTCGGCTATCTAAATATCTCCGTTACTATCGGTCGTATCGATAGAGGTAGCGGCTATAGGTCTAAATGCTATTAGTTAACGTTTTAAAGAAAAATATACCGGCTATAGCTGCCGGCTACGGCTGCCGGCTACGGCCGCTAGCTAGATTAACTTACGCTACTAGAACTTTACGCTCGAAAACTAGCCGCAATTCTTTCCTCCTCTTAGCCTTCTCTTAGCTTATCTTCTTATTCTAACCTTTACTTTTTTCTATAGGCGCTAGCTATCGATAGAATGCCTTATTCCGCGCCTTTCTTCTTTTATCCTTAGCTCTTTTATCCTTATCTATCTTCTCCTTTCTCTCGCGGTCTCGTACGGAATTCTTCTTCGTAGAGTACTCCTCTTTAGTTTTACGCTTTTTAATTAGACGCTTAGGCAAAACAAACTCGCGGTCTTTAGTTCTATCTTCTGTTTAGCGCGTAGCGCGCTTCTCTCTTACTATTATAAGGAAAAGGGGCGGAGCGTAGCGTATAGTAGTTGTTGTCGGTATAGGTATAAGGGAAGAATTTAAAAGGTATAAGAATGTCGCGAAGCCCTAATTGTTGCCCTCTACGTAACGTTATATAGGTAAGCTTTCGCAACTACGGCAACTACGCCCCGGTAACGGTAACTACGGCCTAGTAACGGCAACTACGCCCTAGCAACGGTAACTACGCCCTAGTAACGGCAATAGAGCGTAGTAAATATAACCTAGTAACTATTATAGCCGGCAATCGTAGCCGGCAGTCGAATAAGAGTGTCCTTATAGTAAAACTACGCCCTAGCAACGGCAACTACGCCCTAGCAACGGCAACTACGCCCTAGCAACGGCAAAAGAGCGTAGTAAATATAACATAGTTACTATTATAGCCGGCAATCGTAGCCGGCAGTCGAATAAGAGTGTCCTTATAGTAAAACTAATACAGTCTCTAGTTTAAACTAGGAATCTATATAGTTCGAAAAAACCAAACCGGAACTAGGGAGCTAGTTCGCTGCTAAGAAACTAAACTATATACGTTTAGTAGTTCGGAAACCGAACTACTGCGGGGTCTAAGCGAGACTAATAGATCCCGATAAACTACGCCCTCTATACTTAAGCGTAGAGCAAGTTCTACCTCTACTAGTAAAACTAGTAAAGCCGGTCGGATATTTAAGAGGATAACGCTAGGAGATTCGCACGGTAGTAAGGATACTAATCTAGTAATATCCGACGCGTTACGCCCTATTAAGCCGGACCGGGCTAAGATTACGTTATAGTTTAGTATTATCGACTAGCGGTTACCTTTAACGGCAGACTTCGAGGTATTTAGCTTGAATTAGTCTATTCTAGAATCGAAGACTTCTAATAATATTAGTATAAAGGATTTATTACGGCTCTAGCTCGTACGAGAGTTATTACTATCGCCCGAATAGTAGAAGTACGAATTCTTCGTAGTAATCGATCTAGCTCGCGGCCCTAAAGGTCTTTCTAAATATAAGACTAATCCGATATTCTACTCTCTAGCTATAGAGATATATAATAGCTTAGATACTAGGATTTCTACTAGACTCGATTTCCTCGTCGGCAAAAATATAACGGACTATACTAGGATACCTTCTATATATCGTCGACCGTCCCTACTAAAGACTTCTAGAACTATCGACCTAACTTAGTACGGTACTTTTATAGCCGGTAATCCTACCGAAATTAATATCGGTTAAAGTCCGTAGTCGCCTAAGAAATTAGCTATTAGGTAAGCTAAGGACGACCGACTCGCTCGTAAGGATCGCGCCGATCGCGAGCGCTATAAACAGATTATCGCAAATAGATTCTAGAGGATATAGGAATAGTAAGAGGCAGACCGGTAGGTAGCCGCGCGAAAAGCTATAGCCGACGTCGCTACAGATATAATAGCGATTTAGTATACTATCGATAAGGCAGTTAATAAGATGCTCCGCGATAACGGTTATAATAGGGACACTACTTTACTTCTAGTCGCCCTTAAGGATTTAGTTCGAACGGCCGTCCGTTCCGTATAGCCCGATACGATAGAGTATACGGTAAAGGCCTATATTACTTCTACTCTACCTAAGATATTGCTACCTTTAAAAAGACTAGTACTATCCCTAGTATAACCTCTAGCGTAGACAAATACTAGTAATAATACTAAGGACGATAGAAAAATTAAATCGAGTAAAGCCGATAATACTAATAGTAAGAAGGCTAAAGATATAATCGACTTAAAGTAAGATCGAATTCGCTAGAAATAGACCGAGTAGTTACTAAGTTAGATCGTATCGCTACTAGATCCGAATAAGCCCGAACTCGCTATACGACTACTAGGTACGTAAGTAGAAGTCTAAGCCGACTCTCTACCGATCTAGACGTTAGTAGATTTTATCGATTAGATCTCGTCGGCGGTACCTAGCTAGTCGATAGATTTAGATATAGAAACCGACGTCGAGAAGCAGTTATCTAGTAACGTATACTCCTACCTCGACGCTAAGAACTTTAAGTTAATATACGATTTTAGACTACTCGATCCCTATTAGACTTCGCCGTATATAGGCGTTATTCTACCTAATTAGAGATCGACTCGTCCGTTAAAGTCTTACTAATTCTATATAATTACCTAGACGCTTCTAGCTTCCGTTACTAGCGCGGACTTCTATATCGGCGGTATAGACGTAGGTATAGGTAAGACGGTATATACGTTAGGGTACGTCGCTATAACCTCGATATAGTAGAGGGTATAGAGTAATAACGGGCTATTAACTACTAACGCCTATCCTTTTCGGCTATCTAATTCGTCGGTTAACCTAGGACTTCGGCTAAATAAGAAAATTACATTCGATCCGTAGGTATTAGCTAGCGGTATAAAGCCGGTTATCCGCCCTAGCGTTTACGTTATCTATATTCCGAAGCAGCTAGCCGAAAACTAGATATATAAGATCGATAACTTTATACTACCTAGAGCTATATTCGTATGTCTTATAAAAGACTCTAGTAAGCTAACGAAAGATAAGAGACGCAATAGAGCTAGTCCGTAGAACTACAACTAGGTCGTATATATCGATAACGTTCTTTATCTCGATTATATAGCGCTCCCGACTCGGCTAGAACTAGAACAGGTTTCCGGTATAGAGGTTATAGATAAGTAGTAGTTAAAAAAGGCGTCCCGGTACGCTTATTGCTTAAACATAAGGATATAGAAGTAACCCCTTATCTATAGTACTATAAATAGATCGTCCTTACTACCTCGACTATAATATCTAACGTACTAGATTTTATAACGTACGAACGAGCTAAGAAATAGAAGTCTAAGAAGCAGTCGGATCCGCCGATAGTGTCGCTACGGTATATAATCCGAATTAAGCGTAGCAAGTAGCGCTAGTATAGGCATAGAAGTAAGATTATACTAGCTAGCTTCAAGCTGTAGAATATCTTCGTAGTAGACTTAGTACGTATCTATCTGCCCCTATCTACTAAGCATATAAGACTAACATTTATATAGTATCTTTAGTAGCTAGCTATATAGAAAGAAGGCACCTAGTATTACGATAATATCCTAAGCACTAGCAATATAGCGTATAGAATCCTTATCGATACTTAGAGTAGCTAGACTAATACTACTAGGGCCGACCTTATTAAAGAGTTCGTATCTACGAGGAACAAGATAAATAGATATAGCGACGAGAAGTAGCTTATAGTAGCATATACAAGCTAGATTATAACTAGTATAAACCTCCCCCCTACGGATACCGTTATTATTATCGACAATTACTAGACTCCGGAGGCTAATATTTAAATAGGTAGAAGAGTATCTCGTACGGCCGGCGTTTAGAGGGCAGATTTTATAGAGTCGTACCGATTTCTAATAGTATCGGCTATAATTATATAGATAGTATAGATTACAAGTAGACAGGTACGAGCTTAGGATATATAATAATCGCTCGGCTTCGAGAAGGAAAAAAAGAAGAAAAAGGATAAAGTATAATAGGATATAGCTATAGCGTACGTCGGCGCTAGTTTTACGAGTAGAGGAAGTAGTATATAGAGTCGACGTTAATATAGCAGATACGCTATAAAATGTTAATATAAGCAAAGCAAGCCCTAACTTTGTGTTTATCCGCGCCTAATATTAATAACTACTACTATAGGTACGAATTAGCGATACGACTCGATAACCGACTTAGGGTACAAGTCGGCAAGCCTATATATTAGAAAGCGACCCGGACTACCGCCCTGCCCTTTAAATTAGTAATGCTACTCGATAACCGACTAGCTATCCGACTTAGCCCGACTTAGGTTACTAATCGGCAAACCGACGTATTAGGAAGCGACCTAAACTACCGCCCTACCCTTCCTATCCCCTCTTACTATATATCCGTCTAGTATGTTTTCCTATATTCTGTTACTACCTTTACGTATCGACTATAAGGTTATTATATGCCTATTGTTTTCGTAATATAAACGCAACCTGTTTACGCAATTATTCTAACTCTAGTACTAACCGCTCTACCTCGTTTTATAGTTCTTTATTCGTCTTCTGTCGTATAAATAGCAGCGGTCTGTACTTGCGGATATATAGCGCTACCCTACCCGAGATTCGAATACTTCGTTTAATCTGTCTATCTAGGTCCTCTATATTAGAAAAGGCTAACTAGCTACTACGTTTATCGACTCGATTAAGTACTAACGACTTAACCGCGTACTACGACTCTTAAATGTCCTTTACTTTATCTATATTATCGAAGTTCCCTATCGTTCTAGTATTAAGTAGAATATATATAGTATAGACCCTAGGCTAGGAAATCGAATATAGTTAACTAGGTTACGTAGTATAGGCGATCGGTTAAACAATCCTATAACCGTAGCTAGAGCGATTAGCAACTAGCGCGCTAGCTAGAACTATACTCGGCGCTACGATACTATCTACTATATAGCGCCGCTATTATACGTATAGAGCTAGACTATAGTTAGGGCAAAGGCGTAGATAAGGTTAAGCTCGAGATAAGAACTACGCTAGCGATAAGGAGCATCGTAAGGAGGACGCTACGGCTACGGCTATCGCGGGCCTCTAGTAGAACAAGAAGCTAAACCCTATCTACTACGCGGCGCCGCTATTATACTATAGAGCGAGATTATAGCTAGGGCAAAGGCGTAGGTAAAGTTAAGCTCGAGATACGAACTACGCCGGCGGTAAGAGCGGGCCTCTAGCAGAATAAGAAGCTAAACCCTATCTACTACGCGGCGCCGCTATTATACTACGGAGCTAGATTATAGCTAGGGCAAAGGCGGTAAGAGTATCGCGGGAGGACGATACGGCAATAGGAAGTATTTAGATTTAATATAAATGCCCTCGACTTGCGTCGTCGTAAGTATTGCTACTTTATAGTTTACTTCGGAATAATTTAGATCTTAACTACTACCGAGTCGCCTTACTTACTCTCGGAGTATCCTATAACTATACCTTTGTTATTCTCGCTATATATTGCTCTAACGTATATAAACTAGTATAATGCCGTTAGGTTAGAGGATAAGGGACCGTTTGTTTAGCTAGAGGGGG
>NW_006921532.1:9995597-9997404 GCF_000340215.1 Pseudocercospora fijiensis CIRAD86
CGGCATTACGCTAGGTTATATACGTTAGAGCAAAAGCCGTTTAGAGTTAAGGTTAGGCCTATTATCGGCTTCGCGAAGGCTACCGACAAGATCTAGGTTTAGCGTTTTAGTAATACTAACTAGGTTAGATTCCGCCTTGCCGACTATAGTATCTCGAATGCTATAACGCGACAGATTACTATAAATAATTACTTCTGTTAATAGTACCGAATTACCCCTAGATACCTAGATAGTCCGGTACTTAACGTTAGTATACGCGCTAATCCCTAATACCTACTAGCCGAGCTATATATAATCCGTACTAATTAGCCTTATCGACGCCTACTTAGAGGCAACTAGACATCTAAGATACTTAAATTCGTAGCTATATTTCTAAACCTCGATACTATATCTATTACTAGAACTCCCGGTACTAGGCTTAGGAATAGTCCGCGGCCCTTCCGTCTTGCCGATCCTACCGGTAATGATTAGTTAACTCCCGTAAAGCTATTTAGCTTCTCGGTAGATACTAGTATAATTATAGTGCCCGGCCGTATCCTAGATACTCCTCGCGTAGGCTATACTAGTTCGAATTCGAAACCTAGTACACTATAGAAGGACTGCTAGAACTTGCAGAGCGTTAAGTTTACTAGACCTAGAAAATTTAATAAGTAGTCGGTCCTAGTTATTAACCGTAAGAGCAATCGAGGTAATGCACTATATAGTAACCTAGGTAGTCCTAAAAAGGCCTTTATAAAGCTCTATAGTAGTAAGGAGAAGTAACCGAAGATAACCGTAATTATTATTAGTAAGCGCTATTTTACTCGCTTCTACCCGACTCGTAGGCAGGATACATAGAATAACTTTTAGAACCTACTCGCAGGTATAGTCGGTAACTATAGTATCGCCGACAAGATCTATATAGGGTTTAGCTATAGGCACATTTAGGACTTTAAGGCAGAGCACGACCTGCTAACTATTTAGTTATAAAAGACGAAATAAATTTTAAGGCGGACGAACTTTAATAATTAAGATAGTAATATACCGCCTATCTAGCCGTACGATAAAGGCTGTATCTATCTATCTACTAGTATACTACGTAGACCTCCTTTGCGAGCGTAGTTATACCTACCTATTTGTTTAGCGTCCTAGCTAAGACTTATAGTAGTAATTATTAGGTTTTTAACGTCGGACAAGAATAGTCTTATCTAGTAGAAGAAGAAGAAGAAGAAAAAGAAGAAGAAGTTAATATTAGGAGGATAAACTTTAGTAATTTATATACTACTACTACTATATCTTTATCTATACGACTAAGGCCGTAATTACCTATACTAGGCATGCACCTTAGCAATCCGGCGCCCGAACTCGATATAAACCTAACAATACCGTAGGCTCGGATCTAGCACCGGCATATTAAAAGGGTATATAAGGCTGCAATTATTATTAAGCAGCTAATCTCTTCGTTATAGGTAGGGCTATTTGCCTTCGCCTATAATAGAGGGGTTAGCTACTTAATAATAATTGCAGCCTTATATGCCCTTTTAATATACTAGTACTAGATCCGAGCCTACGGTATTATTAGCCTCGACCGTCGTTAACTACGGCATAACTATAGCAGCGACGAAAATCCTATAGTACTTCTACCGAGAATTATAACGAGATGCTATAAAAGACGAGAAACTAGATAGCGGGACCTAAAGTAGTACGGAACTCGTACGAGTCGAGACTAATTAGGCTATCCGCCGCGAGTCCGACTCCGCTGAGTCGGTAGCAGTAATAGTAGCAATAGGATATAGATATAGTAGCCGAGAGGCTAGATCGGATAAGG